>NC_053132.1:32147353-32170969 GCF_010015445.1 Perca fluviatilis | reverse complement strand
GAGTTTGGTGTGGAGGGACCCAGGTTCAAATCCTACTGTGTTCCATCTATCAATGTGTCCCAGTGTGGGGATGTTGTTGTACTTTTTCAACCACTATGCTACTTCCTTATTCTTATGTAATTAAGCTATTCATCGTTTAGCGGACACACACACAAGCACACACATACGCACACACACACACACACACACCTAAACACACGCACACAGACGCCACCTATACACTCCGCTCTCCCCTATACACACCACAGACCACCTGTACGCACACCCCCATTCACACAGATACACACACACACACACACGCCACATACACACGTTACACACACACGACGACACCCACCCTTCACACACACACACCCCCTTACACACACACCACCACACACACACACAGACGACGACAGCACACACCTACACACACACACACACACACACAAAGACACACACCACAGACACACTAAGACCACACAAACCCTACATGGAAGCACACACGACACACACTCATGTAGACATACACAGGTACACACTACACAAAGCATGTTTATAAACACATCAGAACTGGCGGTAGTAGCCATGACAACCCGTTCCCACACAGTCAAACTTTCCAGCCTTTTTAGTGAAATTTTGATCAAAGGGATTGCTCTCTTTCTCCAATGTTTCTATCTTTCCTCTCTTTTCCTCTCTCTCCTTCTCTTTTTTATTCTCTTTCTCTCTCCTCTCTCTTCTCTCTTCCCCTCTCATCTCCTCCCTCTTCTCTCATGCTCTTCTTTCTTCTCCTATTCCTCTTCGTTTCTCTATTCTTGTTCAGCCCCATTCTTTTTCACTTCAATATGTTTCGCATCTCATATCAGCTTAGATTGAGTGCTTTTTTGGTTCTATGCAGTGTATATGTCTGATAATAATACAAAGTGATTTCTTCTTTCAGCGCTTTTCAGGCAATTCATTTTAATCTGTAACCCAATTATTACAGGTTCAAGCTTCCAGCTTTTCTAACAAGCCCTTCACGTATTGGGTAATGCAGTTAAGCTTTCAACTTTTGAAATGTTTTAAGCATTGCAGTGCAATGCATTTGAGCTTTAAGATTTTTTTCATATTTGTTTTGTTTCACTATTTCTGCATTTTGTGGTCATAATCAGTTAGAAAATCTCACTCAGACCTCCACAATGTTTCTACATATTTTGTCATTATTCTCGCTTGAAAGCAAGCAGTTCAGTTCAGCATAAACTTTTAACTTTTTAATGAAATTCATACTTATTAAACCCGGTTTCCAGCTTTTTCAACTATTCTCACTACTTCAACTTCTTCTTACGGTTTAAAGCTATTCAACCAGTTGAGCTTTAGCAATTCAGCTATTCAGCATTCACACGCATTTTTTGCAGGAAATGCATTTTTCCTAGTTCATCGTTTTTGGCTCTCTGTAACTTCTGCATACTTTCACCTATTTAAACCATTCAACTTTTCAAATGTTCAGCTCCTTTTTTCAGTGAATAGATGGGACTTGTTTTTATCTACTATTTATACTTTTTTTAAAATTTTAAGCTTTTTAACACTTTTTTAACATTGAAGTGAATGAGAGGAGGCAGTTTCAACACCTTAAAATCTTCTTCCAGCTCCCAAAAGTTTCAGCTCCTTCATACTTTCACCTACAGGCGTAACAAACTTTAAAATGTTCACAAAATATTCAGCTATCCGGCTACTACCTTTCAGTTTGATATCTTTTAATATTTTTGTGAAAAGCTGTTTGCAGTTAGTGATCTTTCGGATTTTTTATCGATTAAGGAGTAGTAGTTGTGGGTAGTTAGAGTGTTGATGTCATCAGCTCAGAAGGTTGAACTTCAAAAATTAATCTTTGTCCCTTCTCTAAAAAACTGCTCTCCCTTACAATATCTACTTGTCATATACACTTCATACATCACGAGCATTGGTGTTTTGGTTGTTGCATAAAAATCTGCTCAGTGTTGTGGATGTACGCCCTTGGCTCGGTTGAGCTTCCAAGCGGCAAGATAACACAACTCCCTCATTCCTCTCCTGTATAACTTTGCCGCCCCATTCCCCCTAGCGCTGTAGCGAACCACTTTTTAAATGCGGCTGATATGCCCACATTTTATGTTTATCCATATAACATTTTATACCGTCGTTCACAAAGGCCTTGTGGTGCTCAGGATCACGTCATTTTGAGTGCTATCAGTTATAGTTTTGGCAGCCTGAGGCTTTGTTTGAGAGCTTGCTATCAGTGTCTGAAGTGCTGGTGTGTGCTACAGGAGACATATTAAGAGCAGGTGCGCTATCGTTATCAGATCAAAAGAGATGTTTATAAACATGGCCCGGGGGCCCTTAATGCTACCATGACAACCCTTCACAGACAGTCTACCTTATTCCCAGGCTTGCTGTAGGAGTCAACTAACTAGACTAACTATGATCATCAGTCTATATCATTTTGCGTTCCACTTCTGTCTGTCTGTCTGTCTGTTTGTCTGTCTGTCTCCTTATCTGTCTGTATCCCTCCTCTTTTCTCACTCTCTTTCTATGCCTCCCTCCTTCCTTCTTTCTCTTTTCTCTGTCTTCCTCCCTTCTCTGTTCCATCCTTCCTTTCTTTAGTTTTTCCTCCCTTCCTTCTCTCCCTCCCTCTGTCTCTCCCTCCCTCCATCCTTCCTCAATCTCTCTTTCTCTCTCTCCTCCCACCACTCCTTTTCTCTCCCTCCTTCCTCCTCTCCTCCCTCTCTCCATTCCTCCTTCTGTCTCTCCCTCCAGGGTCATTTTGTGATTTGTGATTTCATCCATGTATATAGCCCGTTTCTTTTCCAGACAATATATCCACCTCTCTCAGCTCTTTAGGGTCATGCTTGTTTGTTCTTCGCAATGGATATAGCTGATAATAATACAAAGTCTTTAAACTTTCAGCCTTTTTAGTCAATTTTAGTCAAAGTTGCTATCTTTCTTTTCCTCTCCTCTCTTTCCTCTCTCTCTCTCCTTCTCTCTTTATTCTCTTTCTCTCCTCTCTCTGCTCTCTTCTCATCTCTTCTCTCCTGCTCTCCTTTCTTCTCTCTTTCTCTCCCTCTCTCTTTCCTCTCTTTCTTCTTGTTCAGCCCCATTCTTTTCACCTAATATATTTCACATCTCATTTCAGCTAGATTGATGCTTTTACGTTCTGCAGTGTATATCTGATAATAATGAAAATATTTCTTCTTTCAGCCTTTTCAACTTTCATCTTTAACAGTATTACAGTATTAATTTGTTTCAATATTTCTGCATATATGAGTCATTATCAGTTAGTAAATCTACTCGACCTCACAATGTTCTATCATATTTTGCCGTTATTCAACCTTTGAAGCAAACAGTTCAGTTTAGCATAAACTTTTAACTTTTTAATGAAATTCATACGCTTAAACCGATTTCCACTTTTTAACTATTCTCACTATTTCAACTTCTTCTTACAGTTTAAGCTATTAAACTGGTTTAGCTTTAGCAATTCAGCTATTCAGCATTCCCCGCATATTTTCTGCAGGAAATGCATTTTCTGTTCCGATGCGTTTTTTGGCTCTCGGTAACTTCTGCATACTTTCACCTATTTAAACCATTCAACTTTTCAAATGTTCACCTCTTTCAGCTAATGATGGGACTTCTTCAACTTTTTTTTTCTACTATTTATACTTTTTAAAAATTTAAGCTTTTTAACACTTTTTTTTACATTGAAGTCAATGAGAGCAAGCTTCAACTCCTTAAAATCTTCTTCTGCTTCAAAATGTATCTCCTCCTACATTCTTCCACACCTACAGACGTGATTCCAACTTTAAACTGTTCACCAAAATATTCAGCTATCCGGGGTCTACTTTTCAGTTTGATATCTTTTACAGTTTTGTGAAAAAGCCTATTTAGTTGTGATCTTTTCAGGATTTTTATTGATTAAACAGGAGTGTGTGTGTGGCATCTTAGAGTGATGATGTCATCATTCAGATTGAAGCTTCAAAAAATTATCTTTGTCCCTTCTTCTCAAATTGCTCTCACGCCCACAATATCTACTTGTCATACATAATTTATACATCAAAATGTAGGCATTTTTGTCTAGTTTCAGACGATCTGCTCAGTTAAGCGATATGTCTTATACTTTGGGCTCAGCAAGCTTCCAAATGATGAGAGTAACACATTTTCATCAATCCGCAACAATGATAAAAGTCCTGCATATTTTCCAGCGAAGAGCAGAACGAACCACTTTTTTAAATCGCTGATATGACCACATTTTTACTTTATCCATATAAATTTTATACCGATACGTTCATAATGGCCTTGTGGTGCTCAGGATCACGTCATTTGACTGATAGCAGTTATCGTTCGGCCAGTCTGAGGCTTTATTTGAGAGCTCGCTCTCAGGGACTCTGAATAGCTGAAGCACAGCACAGCTGACAGATTCAGCAGGTGACAGGCTCGTTAACTTGATTACAGACATCAAAGCATGTTTATAAACATATCCACTGTCCATTCGTTACCATGACAACACTTTCACAGACACAACCAGATACTACAGGCAGTAATATGAACAGTAGTCTATACAGATACTACAGGCAGTAATATGAACAGTAGTCTATACAGATACTACAGGCAGTAATATGAACAGTAGTCTATACAGATACTACAGGCAGTAATATGAACAGTATGCCACAGATACACAGGCAGTAATATGTCTGTATCCCTCCCTCCCCTACTTCTTTTCTTTTCTGTCTCCCCTCACCCCCTCTCTATCTCCTTCCCTCCCTCTCTGTCTCTCCCCCTCCCTCCATCTCTCTCTTTCCCCTCTCTCTCTCTGTCTCTTTTTCTTTACCTCTGCCTCTCTCTTATCTCTTTCTCTCTCTCTCTTTTTCTCGCTCTCCTTCTCTCTTCATCCCTCCTTCTCCCTCCTCTCTTCCCCCCTCTCTTCCTTTCTCTCTCCATCTCTTTCTTTCCCTCTCTATCCCTCTCTCTCTCTCTATATCCCCTCTCTCTCTTTCCTTCTCTTTCTCTCTCTTTGTCTCTCCCTCTCAGACCTCACAATATTACATATTTTGTCATTTTTCAGCTTTTGGACAATAACAGTTCAGTTTAAGCGTTAACTTTAGCTTTTAGTGAAATTCATACTTCTTAAACGATTTCCACTTTTTCTACTACTCTCACTACTACTACTACAAACATTCACTGGCCAGTCGTTACCATGACAACAGGTACACACCCAGATACTACAGGGCAGGAATATGAACTTTATTCTGTCTTCTCTGTTCTATTCTCTTGTTCTTGTCTGTCTGTCTGTCTTCTCTCGTTCCCCCTCTCTATCTCTCTTTTTTCCATCTGCCTCTCTATCCGTCTCTCTCTCTTTTCTCTCTCTATCCCTCTCTCTCTCTCTTTCTTTCCTCTCTCCATCCCTCCTTCTCCCTCCCTGTCTCTACCTCCCCCTCTCTTCCTTTCTCTCTCTATCACTCTCTTTCCCTCTCTCTTGTCTCTTTCTTTCCCGCCTCTCTCTCTCTCCCTCTATCCTCTCTCTCTCTTTCTCTCTCTATACCTCTCTCTCTTTCCCTCTCTCTCTCTCCTCTTTCTCTCTCTTTGTATTTCCCTCTCTCTCATCCCCCTCTCTCTCTCCCCCCTCTCTCATCCCCCCTCTCTCTCTCTCCCTGTCCCTCTCTCTCTCTATTTCCTTCTTTCTCCATCCCTCCTCTCCCTCCCTCTCTCCCTCCTTCCCTCCACCCCTCTCTCTCTCTCTCTCTCTCTCTTATCTTTCTTTCCCTCTCTCTCTCCTTTTCCTCTCTATCCCTCTCTTGTTTGTTCTATGCAATGGATATAGCTGATAATAAGTCTTTTTAGTCGTCATTATGAAACTTCCACTTTTGACAGTTTTACAGTTTAGCTTACGCTTTTCTACAAATGTATTTCAAGAAATTATTTTATTATTATATATTATATTATATTAGTGGTGTTCTTCCAATTTTCAATGATATTTCATACTTATTGAACCAATTTCCACTTTTTCAACTATTCTTCTGCTTCAGCTAAAGACCTCACAATGTTCTACGTATTTTGTCATTTTTCAAATTTTATAGCCAACAATTCAGTTTAGCGTCAACTTTGAACTTTTTAACGATTTCCACTTTTTCAACTATTCTCACTACTTCAACTTCTTACGGATTTGAGCTATTCATCCAGTTAGTTATGAACAGTAGTCTATACAGATACTACAGGCAGTAATATGAACAGTAGTCTATACAGATACTACAGGCAGTAATATGAACAGTAGTCTATACAGATACTACAGGCAGTAATATGAACAGTAGTCTATACAGATACTACAGGCAGTAATATGAACAGTAGTCTGTGGTCTTCCACTTCTCTCTGACTGTCTTCTCTCTCCCCCTCTCTATCTCTCTGTTTCTCTTTTCTTTCTTTCTCTCTCTCCCTGTTTCTCTCTCTGTCCTCTCTCCATCCCTCCTTCTCCCTCCCTCTCTGTCTGTCTCTCTCTATCTCTTTTTCTCTCTCTCTCCTTGTCTCTCCATCCCGCCTTCTCCCTCCCTCTCTCCCTGTCTTTCTCTTTTTCTCTCTCTCTACTTCTCTCTCCAACCCTCCTTCTCCCTCCCTCTCTTACTTTCTTTAACTTATTGAACCAATTTCCACTTTTTCAACTATTCTTCAGCTTCAGCTAAAGAATTCACAATGTTCTACATATTTTGTCATTTTTCAACTTTTAAAGCCTACAATTTAGCGTCAACTTTGAACTTTTTAACGATTTCCACTTTTTCAACTATTCTCACTATTTCAACTTCTTCTTACGGATTTAAGCTATTCATACAGTTTAGCTTTAGCAATTCAGCTATTCAGCATTCCCACGCATTTTCTGCAGGAAATGCATTTTCTTGTTATTAGGGGTCCAAGCCCGAGTCTGCAAGAAGCGGCGGTAGCAATAGCTACGCCGTTCGCACAGCAGGGCTGTGGAACCTTCTATTTTTATTGGGTGTTACGGGTTGAAAGGGGGCAAGCGGAAGCGGTAAGCGCGGTTCACCTCCAGCGGGCGTGGAACCCTATTGTTTTTCAAGGATTTTTATTAGGGGTCGAAGCCGGGGGCAAGGGAACTCGCGTGTTGCGCAAAGACAGCGGTTCACCTCCAGCGGGCGTGGAACCCTATTGTTTTTCTAAGGATTTTTTTATTCTTCTTCTTCTTCTTCTTCTTCTCTTTTCCGCCGTAAAACTCCGACTGCAGCATAAACAACGCGTTATGGTGGGGGTTGCCCTTTTCAGGACTGGTCCAGAACCCCGCAAGGACCCCAGGCGCAAACATTGACCCATTTCCACCATTAGGTGGCGCTATAACCGAACAAAAACGCGTTTGGTGCTATCCCACCACCCCACCACCCCCGACATTCAAAAACCATACATTCACGCGTTCCCTGGATCCAACTGAATCACGAGATATAGGCCACGCCCATTTTCCGCCTATAGTTTTTGCGTATGACAAATCGTGATTTATCAAAAACCTACTTTTTTGTTGAACTCCTCCTGGACCGTACAACTGATCTGCCACGAAACTTGGACCGTAACATCTCCAGACTGACCTGACTAAAAGTTATGGAAAGTTTTTTTTACGATAAATGCGCAGTTATAACGCACAAACAAATTTATTGTAGCTAACTATGAAAACACCAACTTTGGCATATCTCAGCCAAACTAAATGCTATCAACCCCAAACTTTAGGTTATTCTTTGCCATGCCCCTCTGGAGGTACCCCATGCGTTTTACGAAAATTGGTCACCAGGGGGTGCTACAAGTACAAAAGTTTATATCTCATGAACGGCTCATCCGATTTATACGAAATTTGATGGGTACCATCTGTGGCCAATTCTGAGGCCAACCTTGAGAATGGAGTACCGAGGGGTAGAAGTGGGCGTGGCCTATGGGACCCAATGTGACCAAACTCTAGATTCACCACTTAAACTAATGTGAACAACTTTAAATTTACAGGGTAGATGGACAATGGGCCGTGGATCAAACATACCAAAAATTTAACATGTGGACCACTAGGTGGCGCTATAATGGTTTTTGTCATTAACACCCACAATACACATCACACATTAGAAATTCTTACATCCACGTGTTCCTTGCATCATCCTGAATTGCCTGATAGTCGGCCCCGCATTTCGCGCAAAACGTTTTTTCGCAGTATCGGCATAGCGTACAAAAACCAACTTTTTCGAACTCGTCTGGGCCGTGCGGCGATCTGCACGAAACCTGGTAGTTAACATCTCCAGATGGACCTGACAAAAAGTTATCGAAATCTTTTGCTACATTTAAAGTATACCAATTTGACAACCAAACAAATTGTCCTAGCTAGCTACCACACACGTATCATATCATATCTCGGTTAAATTTGGAGTTATCACCAAATGACTTGGGGTCCTTATTCAAAACGTCACTACGATACTCTGTACCAAATTTGGCGAAGATTGGCCTTTAGGGGGCGCTATAAGCAAAGTTGATTTGTTTCGCCCAATAACTCAATACATTTCAATTGGAAATTTGCTATTGCAATTTCTCTGCCACAGTAAATGCAATCAACACAAAACTTGTGAATCTCATTCGGCATGCTGCTCTGAGGCAGTGTACCAAATGTGGCGAAGATCGGCCTTTAGGGGGCGCTATAAGCAACGTTTATTTGTTTTCCCACCAATTTTCTCTATACATTTCAATGGGAAATTTCCAATTGCAATATCTCTGCAACAGTAGAAGCAATCAACACAGAATTTGTGGTGCTCGTTCGGCATGGCGTTCTGAGGCTCCGGACCAAATTTGGCGAAGATCGGCCATTAGGGGGCGCTATAATAGACATAAAAGTGTTTTGCCCTGTTAATCAATGTTAATAGAATATTTGCAATGGGAATGTATCAAAGACCTTGCAGCTCACACTTCTCAATATTTACTGATGTTTACCTACTACCGTTACGTTTTGGTTTTCGCATTTGCGTGCTCCCCTGGTGTTCTACAATAAACAAACTTCTTAAGCCACCTGACAAAGTTTCTACAACCTTCACAGTGGACAAAATGTAACTCTTTTCTCCCACTTTTTCAATCCAAAATCAACACCATTCATATGCGCTGATACTGTGCAAATAAACATTGCAGTTGGTGCTAAGTGGAGAGTCTGTCATAGTGTGATTGGGTATGTCGGTGGCATTGATTTTTAATTTCCCACGAGGTGATCGCGGTTACGTGTCAGTTAAACTTCTCATCTCCAATCCTATCTGTATTTGTGAGAAGTGGCGCTGTCCTGCATTGAAAGCCTACTTTACGGCTTTATTATCGAGTTAATAGGCGCGTGTGTTCGTTTCGGCCGCTGTCCATTTCCTAAGGTTTTGAAATGCAAACAGCCTTTGACTACTTTTTTTTTTTGAACGACGTGCGCCTGTGAGCACCCACGGAGGAAAACATCAATCGGCGCCTATGACACCATTTACAACAACCTGACCACCTCCCCTGCTCTTTCAACCACCACACCTGCCGGTTTCTCCACCCTCGAAGTCACTCTATCATTTCTCTCTGCTGTCCCCTGCGGTCAGGGGGGTTAAGAAGTTTGTTTATTGTAGAGAATTGTTAAAGCTACTCAGTATATGCATGGAGAGGCACTGTTAACCACTACATTTGCAACGGCAGAGTACCCCAGACCTCGTGCATCAAATCTCTCGATATTCACCGTTTCCCCCCCCCTATGTAATGCTTCGGGTCCCGCATTGGCACAGCTTCGCGGGTCATCGGGGGCGACTTGCGCGGCTCCCCGGGGCGTCACGTACGACTGGAATCGGAGGCGAATGGCATCGGAGGCGAATGGCATCGGCGGAATAGCATCGGAGGCTTGGGCCCCGTCATAACTGCTTGCAGTTCTAGTTTTAGGGGTCCAAGCCCGAGGGGGCAAGGGAACCGCGTGTTGCAAGGCAACGCGGTTCACACTCCAGCGGAGCGTGGAACCCTATTGTTTTTCTAAGGATTTTTATTAGGGGTCCAAGCCCGAGGGGGCATGGGAACCGCGTAATGCAAGGCATCGCGGTTCACAGCTCCAATGGAGCGTGGAACCCTATAACAAGGATTATTCTTCTTATTTTTATTATTCTTCTCCGCCTAAAACTCAGACTGCAGCCTAAACCGTACATGGTGGCAGGTTGCCATTTTCAGGACTGGTCCAAAACCCCGCAAGGACCTCAGACGCAAAAATGGACCCATTCCACCACTAGGTGGCGCTATAGCAGAAAAAAACGCGTTTGGCCCTATAACTCCCACATCGTACTTCCGACAGTCAAAAACAATACATGTACGCGTTCCCTGGATCCAACTGAATCACGTGGTATAGGCCGCCCCCCTCCCATTTTCGTCCGTGAAAAATTGTGATTTATCAAAAACCTACTTTTTCAAACTCCTCCTAGACTGTGCGACCGATCTGCACGAAACTTGGAACCTAGCATCTCCAGACTTACCTGACAAAAAGTTATAAAAGGAATTTTTGTACGATAAAAATTGTCTATATAACGCACAAAATAATTTGTGTAGCTAACTATGAAAACACCAACATTGCCATATCTCAGCCAAAATAAATGCTATCAACCCCAAACTTTAGATTATTCTCTGCCATGACCCTCTGGAGGTAACCCATGCGTTTTACGAAAATTGGTCACTAGGGGGCGCTACAACTACAAAAAGTTTATATCTCATGAACGGCTCATCCGATTTATACAAGATTTGATGGGTACCATCAAGGGCCAATCCAGAGGCAAACCCTAAAGTGGGGTACTGAGCCGTCGAAGTGGGCGTGGCCTATGGGACCCAATGTGACCCAAGTCTAGATATACCACTTACACTAATGTGAACAACTTTAAATTTACAGGGTAGATGGATAATCGGCCATCGACCACACCTACCAAAAATTACACATGTGGACCACTAGGTGGCGCTGTAATGTTTTTTTGTCTTTAACTCCCACATTACACATCGGACATTAGAAATTGTTACATCCACGTGTTCCTTGAATCAAGCTGGATTACCTGATATAGGCCAACCCCATTTTCGCTCAAAACTTTTTTCGTAATATCGCGCAATGTGCAAAACCAACTTTTTCGAACTCGTCCTAGGCGGTGCGACCGATCTGCACGAAACCTGGTAGATAGTATCTCCAGATGGATTTGATAAAAATTTTATTGAAGGAATTTTGTTACGTTAAAGTATGCACATTTGACGACAAAACCAATTTTCCCTAAGTTACCTACTACACATATCATATCATATATCGGACAAAATTATTTATGCGGTAATAACTTGAGGTGCTTGTTCAACATCTGACGACGATACTGTGTACCAAATTTGGCGAAGATCGGCCTTTAGGGGGCGCTATAAGCAACGTTTATTTGTTTTCCCGCCAATTTTCTCAATGCATTTCAATGGGGAAATTTGCAATTGCAATATCTCTGCCACAGTAAAAGCAATCAAGACGAAATTTGTGGTGCTCGTTCGGTATGGCGTTCTATGGCTCCCTACCAAATTTGGCGGAAGATCGGCCATTAGAGGGGCGCTATAATCAACATAAAAGTATTTTGCACTGTTAATGTTAATGGAATATTTGCAATGGTAATGTATCAAAGACCTTGCAGCTCACACTTCTCAATATTTACTGATGTTTACCTCCTACCGCGTTACATTTTGGTTTTCGTATTTGCGTGCTCCCCTGGTGTTCTACAATAAACAAACTTCTAACCAACCTAACAAAGTTTCTACAACCTTCACAGTGGACAAAATGTAACTCTTTTTCTCCCCTTTTCAATTCAAAATCAACACCATTCATATGCGCTGATACTGTGCAAATAAACATTGCAGTTGGTGCTAAGTGGAGAGTCTGTCATAGTGTGATTGGGTATGTCGGTGGCATTGATTTTTATTTCCCGAACGAGGTGAGTTTGCGGTAGTCAGTTAAACTTCTCATCTCCAATCCTATCTGTATTTGTGAGTAGCAGGGGCTGTCCTGAGTTGAAAGCCTACTTTACGGCTTTATTATCGAAGTTAATAGGCGGCGTGTGTTCGGGTGGCGGCGGTCCATTTCCTAAGTTTTTGAAATGCCAAACAGCCTTTTTGACTACTTTTTGCGAAACGATGCGCCTGTGAGCACCCCGGAGGAAAACATCAATCGCGCCCTATTACACCAACCATTTACCAACATACTCACCGACCGCCCCCGCTCTTTCAACCAGCACACCTGCCGGGTACCTCCATCCGCGAAGTTACTCTCTCATTTCTCTCTGCTGTTCCTTGTGTAGTCGGGGTTAAGAAGTTTTGTATAGTATAGTGAATTGTTAAAAGCAGTCTGTATTCGTGGAGATGAACTGTTAACCACTACATTTGCCCCCGCAGAGTACCGCAGCCTCGTGCATCAAACCTCTCGATATTCACCAACGTGCCCCCCCCGTAATGCTCCGGTCCCGCTTGGCGCGAACTTCAGCGCGGGGGTCATCGGGGCGACTAGGCGCCAGCTCCCGGCCATCGCGGACGACTGGCATCAGAGGCGAATGGCATCGGAGGCGAATGGCATCGGAGGCGAATGGCATCGGAGGCTTGGGCCCCGTCATAATTGCTTGCAGTTCTAGTTTTTTTTATTATTAGGGGTCCAAGCCCGAGGGGGCAAGGGAACCGCGTGTTGCAAGGGAACCGCGTGTTGCAAGGCAACGCGGTTCACACTCCAGCGGAGCGTGGAACCCTATTGTTTTTCCTAGGTTTTTTTATTATTATTCTTCTTCTTCTCGCCCGTAAAACGCTCCGTGCGCCTAAACCGTAAAAATTAGTTGGGAGTTGCCATTTTCAGGACTGGTCCAAAACCCTGCATGGACCTCAGGCGCAAAAATTCACCCATTTCCACCACTAGGTGGCGCTATACCAGAAAAAACGCGTTTGGCCCCATAACTCCACCACACCGTACACCCGACATTCAAAAGCAATACATCGACGTTCCCTGGATCCAGTTGAATCACGTGATATAGGCCACGCCCATTTCCGCCTAGACTTTTATGCATGAAAAATCGTGATTTATCAAAAGCCTACTTTTTCAAACTCCTCCTAGACCGTGCGACCGATCTGCACGAAACTTGGAACCTAGCATCTCCAGACTGACCTGACTAAAAGTTATGGAAAGAATTTTTATCCGATAAAAATTGCGCATATAACGCACAAACAAATTTGTGTAGCTAACGATGAAAACACCAACTTTGCCATATCTCAGCCAAAATAAATGCCATCAACCCCAAACTTTAGATTATTCTTTGCCAGGAGCCTCTGAATTTCCCCCATGCGTTTTATGAAAATTGGTCACTAAGGGGCGCTACAAGTACAAAACGTTTATATCTCGCAGGCGAACCGTCCGTTTAATACAAAATTTGATGGGTACCATCAAGGGCTAATCCTGAGGCCATCCCTAGAATGGAGTACCGTGGGGTCAAAGTGGGCGTGGCCTATGGGACCCGATGTGACCCAACTCTAGATTCACCACTTACACTAATGTGAACAACTTCAAATTTACAGGGTAGATTGATAATGGGCCATGGACCACACCTACCAAAAATTACACATGTGGACCACTAGGTGGGGGGGGTTTTTTTTTTTGTCATTAACTCCCCAACAATACACATCACACATTAGAAATTTCTTACATCCACGTGTTCCTTGAATCATGCTGAATTGCCTGATATAGGCCGCGCCCACTTTCCCGTGCAAACGTTTTTTCGCAGTATCGCGCAAAGTGCAAAACCTACTTTTTGAACTCGTCCTAGGCCGTGTGACCGATCTGCACGAAACCTGGTACTTAGCATTTCCAGATGGACCTGACAAAAGTTATGGAAATCATTTTGCTACGTTAAAGTATGCCAATTTGACAACCAAACAAATTGTCCTAGCTAGCTACCACGCACGTATCATATCATATCTCGGTTAAATTGAAGGTGATCAACAAATACCTTGAGATCCTTCTTCAACATTCCACTACGATGCTCTGTACTAAATTTGGCGAAGATGGGCCTTTAGGGGACGCTATAAGCAACGTTTATTTGTTCCGCCCACTAACTCAATGCATTTCAATGAAAAATTGCAATTGCAATATCTCTGCCACAGTAAAAGCAATTAACACGAAATTTGTGGTGCTTGTTCGGCATGGCATTCTGAGGCTCCGTACCAAATTTGGCGAAGATGGGCCATTAGGGGGCGATATAGTCAACATATGTTGGAATATACCAGTTTGGGCCTTTTAATCCCTTCTGAGGTCGAGCATGTTGTATGCAACGCCAAACGGCACTTCTTAATAATAACTTTATAACTTCATAATCATAAATAGTCAAAGCGTAGGGTCTTTTGGAGCTAAAAGCTAACAGTTGCCCCTTTCTGCTGGTGTTTTCTTTGTCTTCCTAGCCCTTACAGAAGGTTTTGCGTACAGCCTTGAAGTCCAGAGTTTATAGGGTCTTTGTGAAATTAATCCATACTGTTACATCCAAGATTGATACACTGTGTGTAAGAAATGTCAATAGTTTGTCCATTATGAGTTATAATGTTCAATATGTTTATTTTTCCACTGGATGACTCAAAATATATAGAACTGTAGATGGGTTGATCGTTGGGCATGCCGCTCTGAGGATTTGTACCAAATTTTGCAAAGATCAGCCATTAGGGGGCGCTATAATCAACGTATAAGTGTTTTGCCCTGTTAATCAATGTTAATGGAATATTTGCAATGGGAATGTATCACAGACCTTGCAGCTCACACTTCTCAATATATAGTGATGTTTACCTCCTACTGAGTTGAAAGCCTACTTTACGGCTTTATTATCGACTTAATAGGCGCGTTTGCTCGTGTCGGCCACTGTCCATTTCCTGAGGTTCTGAAATGCAAACAACTTTTGACTACTTTATGTTTTTTTAAACGACGTGCGCCTGTGAGCACCCTCAGAGGAAAACATCAATCGGCGCCTATGACACCATTTACAACAACCTGACCACCTCCCCCGCTCTTTCAACCACCACACCTGCCGGTACCTCCACCCTCTAAGTCACTCTCTCATTTCTCTCTGCTGTCCCCTGTGGTCAGGGGGGTTGAGAAGTTTGTTTATTGTTGAGAATTGTTAAAAGTAGTCTGTATATGCATGGAGATGAACTGTTAACCACTACATTTGCAACGGCAGAGTACCGCAGACCTTGTGCATCAAACCTCTCGACATTCACCAACGTTTGCCCCCACTACGTAATGCTTCCGGTCCCGTATTGGCGCAGCTTCGCGGGTCATCGGGGGCAACTGGCGCGGCTCCCCGGGGCATGGCGGACGACTGGCATCGGAGGCGAATGGCATCAGAGGCGAATGGCATCGGAGGCGAATGGCATCGGAGGCTTGGGCCCCGTCATAACTGCTTGCAGTTCTAGTTTTTATTCTTCTTCTTCTTCTTCTTCTTCTTCTTCTTCTCCGCGTAAAACTCCGACTGCAGCCTAAACCGTAAATAGTGGGGAGTTGCCATTTTCAGGACTGGTCCACAACCCTGCAAGGACCTCAGGCGCAAAAATTCACCCATTTCCACCACTAGGTGGCGCTATACCAGAAAAAACGCGTTTGGCCCCATAACTCCCACATTGTACACCCGACATTCAAAAGCAATACATCTACGCGTTCCCTGGATCCAGCTGAATCACGTGATGTAGGCCACGCCCATTTCCGCGCAAACGTTTTTTTGCAGTGTCGCGCAACGTGCAAAACCAACTTTTTCAAACTCGTCCTAGGCTGTGCGACCGATCTGCACGAAACCTGGTAGTTAGCCTCTGCAGATCGACCTGACAAAAAGTTATGGAAATAATTTTGCTATGTTAAAGTATGCCAAATTGACAACCAAACAAATTGTCCTAGCTAGCTACCACACACGTATCATATCATATCTCGGTTAAATTTAAAGTTATCACCAAATGACTTGATATCCTTGTTCAACATTCCACTACGATACTCTCTACCACATTTGGCTAAGATCGACCTTTAGGGGGCGCTTTAAGCAACGTTTATTTGTTTTCCCGCCAATTTTCTCATTGCATTTCAATGGGAAATTTGCAATTGCAATATCTCTGCCATAGTAAAAGCAATCAACACAAAATTTGTGTTGCTCGTTCGGCATGGCGTTCTGAGGCGCTGTACCAAATTTGGCAAAGATCGGCCATTAGTGGGCGCTATAATCAACATAAAAGTGTTTTGCCCTCTCAATCAATGTTAATGGAATATTTGCAATGGGAATGTATCAAAGACCTTGCAGGTCACACTTCTCAATATTTAGAGAGAGAGAGAGAGAGAGAGAGGGGTGCGCTCATAAAAGTTAAACATTGAGAGACCAACAACCCCGTTCACATGGGTATTTTTATGAAATATAGCCTATATATTTTAATGGGAGGGAATTACATATCGGCTTCTTGAGCCATGTGTCGCCAGTGCGCACATCGGTTTGAATTATGTTTTTATATATTTTTTATTTGCTCTCACGATCGCTTCCCACTACCAGGGTTGCAACTGAAATAATATGCTAAAGCAACGACAGTTTATGGAAAGCACAAGTGTAATTATGGTCAGATCTTGGTCCTGACTGATGGGGAAGTGATATTAATAAGCGTTGTGATTTACACATCTACAGCGTCTGCTATTCATTTATTTTTTTTCCAGCTTTCCTTCCTGTTTTAGGAAGCAGCGACTGTATTGCGTTTTCTCTGTAAAACCGTGTCTGTGTTCTTCATATTTATGGAGAATTATAATTTGCTCTTCTTATATAACATGCGGCTCTGGTAGATGTTTGCGATTGGTTGTGGTGCGCAAACACCGCCTCTTTTATGTGAACGCGCGTGCCGCTGGATTGGGAAACCCTGAGTTGACTGAATTAGTTGATAACCAGCGTCGTAGTACAGGTTATGCACAAAAATAGGACAAAATGTAACTCTTTTCTCCCACTTTTTCAATCAAAACTCAACACCATTCATATGCGCTGATACTGTGCAAATAAACATTGCAGTTGGTGCTAAGTGGAGAGTCTGTCATAGTGTGATTGGGTATGTTGGTGGCATTGATTCTTAATTTCCCCCGAAGGTGATCGCGGTTACGTGTCAGTTAAACTTCTCATCTCCAATCCTATCTGTATTTGTGAGAAGTGGCGCTGTCCTGAGTTGAAAGCCTACTTTACGGCTTTATTATCAAGTTAATAGGCGCGTGTGTTCGTGTCGGCCGCTCTCCATTTCCTAAGGTTTTGAAATGCAAACAACTTTTGACTACTTGTTTTTTTTTTAACCACGTGCGCCTGTGAGCACCCTCGGAGGAAAACATCAATCGGCGCCTATGACACCATTTACAACAACCTGACCACCTCCCCTGCTCTTTCAACCACCACACCTGCCGGTACCTCCACCCTCGAAGTCACTCTCTCATTTCTCTCTGCTGTCCCCTGTGGTCAGGGGCGTTAAGAAGTTTGTTTATTGTAGAGAATTGTTAAATCTACTCTGTATATGCATGGAGAGACACTGTTAACCACTACATTTGCAACGGCAGAGTACCCCAGACCTCGTGCATCAAACCTCTCGATATTCACCGTTTCCCCCCCCTTGCGTAATGCTTCGGGTCCCGCATTGGCACAGCTTCGCGGGTCGTCGGGGGCGATTTGCACGGCTCCCCGGGGCGTAACGTACGACTGGCATCGGAGGCGAATGGCATCGGAGGCGAATGGCAACGGAGGCGAATGGCAACGGAGGCGAATGGCATCGGAGGCGAATGGCATCGGAGGCTTGGGCCCCGTCATAACTGCTTGCAGTTCTAGTTATTATTCTGCTTCTTCTTCTTCTTCTTCTTCTCCGCCTAAAACTCCGACTGCAGCCTAAACCGTACATCGTGGGGAGTTGCCATTTTCAGGACTGGTCCAAAACCCCGCAAGGACCTAAGTCGCAAAAATTCACCCATTTCCACCACTAGGTGGCGCTATAGCAGAAGAAACGCGTTTGCCCACATAACTCCCACACCGTACATCCGACATTCAAAACCAATACATCTACGCGTTCCCTGGATCCAACTGAATCACGTGAAGTAGGCCACGCCCATTTCTGCCTAGACCTTTATGTGTGAAAAATCGTGATTTATCAAAAACTTACTTTTTCGAACTCCTCCTAGACCGTGCAACCGATCTGCACGAAACTTGGAACCTAGCATCCCCAGACTGACCTGACAAAAATGTATAAAAGGATTTTTTGTACGATAAAAATTGCGCATATAACGCACAAAGAAATTTGTGTAGCTAACTATAAAAACACCAACTTTGCCATATCTCAGCCAAAATAAATGCTATCAACCCCAACCTTTAGATTACTCTTTGCCATGACCCTCTGGAGGTACCCCATGCGTTGTACGAAAATTGGTCACTAGGGGGCGCTACAAGTACAAAACGTTTATATCTCATGAACGGCTCATCTGATTGATACGAAATTTTATGGGTACCATCTGTAGCCAATCCTGAGGCCAACCCTAGAATGGAGTACCGAGGGGTCAAAGTGGGCGTGGCCTATGGGACCCAATGTGACCCAACTCTAGATTCACCACTTCCACTAATGTGAACAACTTTAAATTTACAGGGTAGATTGATAATGGGCCATGGACCACACCTACCAAAACTTACACATGTGGACCACTAGGTGGCGCTGTAATGGTTTTTTGTCATTAACTCCCACAATACACATCGCACATTAGAAATTCTTACATCCACATGTTCCTTGAATCAAGCTGAATTGCCAGATATAGGCCCCGCACATTTCTGCGCAAACGTTTTTTCGCAGCATCGCGCAACATGCAAAACCAACTTTTTCGAACTTGTCCTAGGCCGTGCGACCGATCTGCACGAAACTTGGTAGTTAGCATCTCCAGATGGACCTGACAAAAAATTATGGAAATCATTTTGCTACGTTAAAGTATGCCAATTTGACAACCAAACAAATTGTCCTAGCTAACTACCACACACATATCATATCATATCTCGGTTAAATTTAAAGTTATCACCGAATGACTTGAGATCCTTGTTCCACATTCCACTACGATACTCTGTACCAAATTTGGCGAAGATCGGCCTTTAGGGGGTGCTTTAAGCAACGTTTATTTGTTTTCCCGCCAATTTTCTCAATGCATTTTGATGGGAAATTTGCAATTGCAATATCTCTGCCACAGTAAAAGCAATCAACACAAACTTTGTGTTGCTCGTTCGGGATGGCGTTCTGAGGCGCTCTACCAAATTTGGCAAAGATCGGCCATTAGTGGGCGCTATAATCAACATAAAGGTGTTTTGCCCTGTTAATCAATGTTAATGGAATATTTGCAATGGGAATGTATCAAAGACCTTGCAGGTCACACTTCTCAATATTTACTGATGTTTACCTCCTACCGTTATGTTTTGGTTTTCGCTTTCGCGTGCTCCCCTGGTGTTAAATACAATAAACAAACTTCTTAACCCACCTGACAAAGTTTCTACAACCTTCACAGTGGATAAATATTACTCTTTTCTCCCACTTTTTCAATCCAAAATCAACACCATTCATACACCCTGATACCGTGCAATTAAACATTGCAGTTGGTGCTAAGTGGAGAGTCTGTCAAAGTGTGATTGGTTTTGTCGGTGGCATTGATTCTTAATTTCCCACGAAGTTGATCGCGGTCACGTGTCAGTTAAACTTTTCATCTCCAATCCTATCTGTATTTCTGAGAAGTGGCTCTGTCCTGAGTTGAAAGCCTACTTTACGGCTTTATTATCGAGTTAATAGCCGCATGTGCTCGTGTCGGCCACTGTCCATTTCCTAAGGTTCTGAAATGCAAACAACTTTTGACTACTTTATTTTTTTTAAACGACGTGCGCCTGTGAGCACCCTCGGAGGAAAACATCAATCTGCGCCTATGACACCATTTACAACAACCTGACCACCTCCCCTGCTCTTTCAAACACGACACCTGCCTCCCCCCCTCCACCCTCTCAGTCACTCTCTCATTTCTATCTGCTGTCCCCTGTGGTCATGGGGGTTAAGAAGTTTGTTTATGGTAGAGAATTGTTAAAGCTACTCTGTATATGCATGGAGAGGCACTGTTAACCACTACATTTGCAACGGCAGAGTACCCCAGACCTCGTGCATCAAACCTCTCAATATTCACCAACGTTTGCCCCCCCCTACGTAATGCTTAGGGTCCTTCATTGGCGCAGCTTCGTGGGTCATCAGGGGAGACTTTCACGGCTCCCCGAGGCACGGATGGACTGGCATCGGGAGGCGAATGGCATCGGAGGCGAATGGCATCGGAGGCGAATGGCATCGGAGGCGAATGGCATCGGAGGCTTGGGCCCCGTCATAACTGCTTGCAGTTCTAGTTTTTGATTATTATTTTCTCGGCAAATGAATTGCCTTTTTGAGGGGCTTAACATACTCAAAAACTTACCAGAATTGGCGGTCGCATCAAGTCTCGTGAAAATTTACCTATTTTAAGGGTTTCGGGAATAGGCGCACAAAAATGGCTTGGCAGCGCCCCCTACAAAGTTAAATAAATTGAGCGGCTGCAAAACTGCTTTGCTTGCTCCATTGTGTTGTAACTAAGACATCTGCTGAAAAAAAATATTGTATTCATTAGCATGATTGCCGTACTGTTTAACATCCAAAACACCAAATTACGAAAACACAGCGGACCAGACGTGTTCTGAATGTGAGAGATAGCCACGCCCCCTGATTTGCATATAAGAACTGGAAATAAATAGAGAGGGAAATAAATAAATGTGGCATTAGGAAATAAAAATCCACAGAAATAAATAAATGTGGGATTAGGAAATAAAAGTCCACGGAAATAAATAAATGTGGATTTATGAAATAAAAGTCTCTTAAAGTAAATAAATGTGGAATGATGAAATAAAAGTACCATGAAATAATTAAAAGTAAAACCTTTTAATATATTTAACTAATTGATTCATTTTTATGAATATTTACATTTAATTATTTATGTATTTATTGCCTCATTTGTATTTCAAAGGCATATTTATTTATTTGTTCATGTTTTTATGTATTTATTAATTTATTTAATATTGAATAAAATGGCATTCCATAAGATGCTCCATATTCATGCGCCATCTTGAAATATGTTAGCCAGTAAGGGACATACAGCTCTTGGAGTGTGGGCCTGCGAAGGTTCTCGACACAGTAGCTAACAGTGAACGAAGTAATTGGTCCTCAATTCTTTGAATATTACCCTTATCACCGCTAAACTTGCTGGGTTTGCTGTCCAGTAAGTTCTAGTTGGTACGTCAGGCAGATGCTGAGAAGGGGCGACTCCCCTGGAGTCGGTCGGACTGGGCTTTCGCCTGGCCTGTCTTGTCACAGGTGGAGGTCTGCCTTAACTTTGGCTGTCTGGCGTGTGGTGTCTGGGTGCGGTAGTCCTACCACGCTACCACCTATGCCCAGATCCCCACCCCCTCCAGCTGGGGGTCTCTCTCCGCTTGGGGTTCTGTCAGGTAAGTCCCTGCCCGACACCCCCCGACGTCTCAGGCTTTCCATCTCGAGGCGGAGAAGACTACCCTCAGAGGGGCTTGGAGCACCTGTCAGCCAGTTGGTGACGGGGAGAGAGGAGTACCCCAGGGTCTGGTTATCCAGACTTCTGAGCCTCCTGTGGCTAACGGAGAAGGGAGCTGTAACCTTCGTGGGGAGGGCACGCTTGACGTCTCTAAAATTGGATTCAGTCCTGAGGCCGGAGTGCCATTTGTCAATCTTTTGTCTTTTTCCCGTCGGCGTAGGCTTGGGCTCACTGGGGTCAGTGGGTCCAAGAGGAAGGTGGTACGGGACGCGGAGTCACTGTCTCTCCCATCCAAACGGGCGGTTCCTCAAAAAACTGAGGAGAGGTCGGTCCCTGGGTAGGGGGAGATACTCAACCTCACTGCAGCGGTATTCGCTTCCATGCTGGAGCTGGAGAGTCCATCCGGTACACACGTCCCTGGGACGCCTCATGCCGACAGGTATGATGGTGGATGCCCAGTGGTGGGATCTACGGGGAGGGATGGAAAAAGTTCTGACATCAGCGGCGCGGGACAGTCAGATGTGGTAAATCCCCCCAGTCTCTCTCTGCCAGCCCTGTTATTGATCCTGCCGCTTGGTCGACATCAGTTCTGAGTCGTTGGTGATTAGCCTCCCGGAGCCCGATCCTTGTGAACTGTGTGGTGCACGGGCGTCCTCTGTCTTGGGTCTTATCACTCACCTGAAGAGATCCCATGGCGTGACGGACGTACTGTGGGCGTGTCGTAAATGTAAGAGGACTAGACCTAAACGTCACTAGATAGATTGTCACTTGCCTAAGTGCAATGGGGGAGGCAGCCCCCGTCTGGTGACAGGGCCCAGGTTCTGGTGCAAGGTCTGCGCCAGGATCTTGACATCGGTAAGGTGTCTGTCTCTGCATAAGCGGCGCGTACAATTCTTGGTTTACTTGGACGAGGTTCCCCCACGAGACGAAAGGCAGCAATGAGGTTCTGTAGCCAGGCTGATCGCGACGAGAGGATTGAAGGGACTCCTCGGATTAGGGACATGCCATCGGCCGACCTAGTTAAGGAATGATGTGTCCTTAGTCCCGGGAAGACAAGGGAACAGGTTAGATCGAAGTGCAGGTCGGTGTGTAAAGCTCTTCAGAAACAGGAGGAAGCCCGCCAGCGGTTAGAGAAAGATAAGGCTGAGCTTACTCGCACATTGGTTGCTCCGAGAGAGCTCCCCGGATCGCCAAACGAGATTGATACGGTTTTGAGGGAGGCGGTTCAGTTGGGCGTCACAGCTGAGGGCTCCAAATACACGCCTGTAACGGAGGACATACATTACATTACATCACATACATTGCGCCATATTCTTGATCCAAGCACCTATTGTAAGTGCCTCCATTTTTTTCCAGATGAGAGCTATAGTACTTTTTGCCTGTAGTATAGCAACATCAATACATTTATATTCTTGGGGTTTCAGATTCAGATTTGTTGGATCCAGGTGCCATTGTATTTTTTTCTAAAAAAACAACTGAATTCATCAAAATGTAATTTTAAAAATGCTAGGATCACATAAAAACGCTACAGATAATGAGTTTGAGTAACGCAAACTGATAAGGAACAGATGATAGCCATATGATGGACTTTTGACTTGACCTGACAGAAAATCACACTGTAGTCATCACTACTCTTAGATGGAGATAGCAGATAGAGTGGCCATATATTGTACAACACAAGATAGCCAACACTATAGAAAGTTAGAGTAAATTATTTTGTCTAGATAAGAGATCGAATCTGCATGATAGCCATTATCTGACCGTGATCATTAACTCATCTTGTATCACAGTATCCAGGCTGTCCTCGTTGACTCTTTGTACATATAGCTACAAAAAGTAATGCATTGTAATACGTATGTAAAACGTTCCACTTATCTATTACTGTAAGTCCCACATTCACGTTTGCTGTAAGGCAGCGCCCTCTACTGTCCGTAGTAACTATGACCAGAGCACCAGTACAAAAGTGCAGAAATCCGCATACGGAAGAGGTTAGGGTGGTGGATGGGTCACAAAACGTA
>NC_053132.1:32017353-32142353 GCF_010015445.1 Perca fluviatilis | reverse complement strand
CGCTTTCAACCTATTCATGTCAAACCACTTGTGATGAACTCAGCTAACCACCCTACACATTGCACAAAGCTTCTTTTTTCAAAAAACTCATCCTTTAATTTTTTTAATATTTTTTTATGTAAAAGAATGCTTTAAATCTATTATGCAGCCTGTCCTTTTGACCTATTCAGGTCAAACCACTTGTGATGAACTCAGCTAACCACCCTACACATTGCACAAAGCTTATTTTTTCAAAAAACCCATCCTTTAATTTTTTAAATATTTGTTTATGTAAAAGAATGCTTTAAATCTATTATGCGGCCTGTCCTTTTGAAACTTCCCGGAGCAACCCCTTATGTTAAAATCAAAAAGGTCCTTTGCACTTTTCAGTCAAAACTGCTTTTTTTTAAAAACCCATCCTTTAATTTTTTAAATATTTTTTAATGTAAATAAATGCCATAAATCTATTATGTGGCCTGACCTTTTGACCTATTCACGTCAAACCACTTGTGATGAACTCAACTAACCCCCCTACACATTGCACAAAGCTTATTTTAAAAAAAAACCCATCCTTTAATTTGTTTTATGTAAAAAAATGCTTTAAATCTATTATGTGACCTGACCTTTTGACCTATTCAGATCAAACCACTTGTGATGAACTCAGCTAACCACCCTACACATTGCACAAAGCTTCTTTTTTCAAAAAACCCATCCTTTAATTTTTTAAATATTTGTTTATGTAAATAAATGCTTTAAATCTATTATGCGGCCTGTCCTTTTGACCTATTCAGGTCAAACCACTTGTGATGAACTCAGCTAAGTCCCATACACATTGCACAAAGCTTCTTTTTTTAAAAAACCCATCCTTTAATTTTCTTAATATTTTTTAATATTAAAAAATGTCATAAATCTATTATGTGGCCTGACCTTTTGACCTATTCACGTCAAACCACTTGTGATGAACTCAGCTAACCACCCTACACATTGCACAAAGCTTATTTTTTCAAAAAACCCATCCTTTAATTTTTTTTATGTAAAAAAATGCTTTAAATCTATTATGTGGCCTGACCTTTTGACCTATTCACGTCAAACCACTTGTGATGAACTCAGCTAACCACCCTACACATTGCACAAAGCTTCTTTTTTCAAAAAACCCATCCTTTAATTTTCTTAATATTTTTTAATATTAAAAAATGTCATAAATCTATTATGTGGCCTGACCTTTTGACCTATTCGATCAAGCCGCTGATGAACTCAGCTAACCACCTACACATTGCACAAAGCTTCTTTTAAAAAAAACCATCCTTTAATTTTTTTATGTAAAAAAATGCTTTAAATCTATTATGTGGCCTGACCTTTTGACCTATTCCGTCAAACCACTTGTGATGAACTCAACTAACCCCTACACATGCACAAAGCTTATTTTTTCAAAAAACATCCTTTAATTTTTTAAATATTTTTTAATGTAAATAAATGCCAGAAATCTATTATGCGACCTGACCTTTTGACCTATTCAGGTCAAACCACTTGTGATGAACTCAACTAACCACCCTACACATTGCACAAAGCTTATTTTTTCAAAAACCCATCCTTTAATTTTGTTTTGTTTTGTCTTTGTGCAGTAATGTAGGATAGTTAGCTGAGTTCATCACAAGTGGTTTGACGTGAATAGGTCAAAAAGTCAGGCCACATAATAGATTTATGACATATTTTAAAATATTAAAAAATATTAATTTTTTTTTTAAATAAGCTTTTGTGTACGTAATTAGTTAAGTTCATCACAAGTGTTTAACGGAATAGGTCAAAAGGTCGCCACTATAATAGACTTATGACATTTTTAATATTAAAAATATTAAGAAAATTAAAGGATGGGTTTTTGAAAAAAGAAGCTTTCAATGTGTAGGGTGCTAAACTGATTAGTCATCACAAGTGGTTTGACCTGAATAGGTCAAAAGGACGGACGGCGCATAATAGATTTAAAGCATTTTTTACATAAAAAATATAAAAAAAATTAAAGGATGTTTTTTTTTTAAAAATAAGCTTTGTGCAATGTGGGGACTTAGCTGAGTTCATCACAAGTGGTTTGACCTGAATAGGTCAAAAGGTCGAGCGCATAATAGATTCAAAGCATTTATTTACATAAAAAAATATTTAAAAAATTAAATTTGGGGTTTTTTGAAAAACGAAGCTTTGTGCAATGTGTAGGGTGGTTAGCTGAGTTCATCACAAGTGGTTTGACATGAATAGGTTGAAAGGGCAAGCTGCATAATAGATTTTTCGAATGTGTCGAATATCCAACGTCCAATATAAAACCAACTTTACCACGGTTAGAGTAGAAGAAATAGTGAATTACTACTTGAGTCAAAGTACATAGTTACGTTCCACCACCACTTTGACAAAAAAGTATTTAAGAGCTGAGAATTTGTTCGACCCCTTCACCTCTCTCTCACACACACAGCAGACCAACGCCGCCATCTTGTGGGTCCACTCGTGTAGTACGTTTAAGGAAAACAATAGCAGTGCAGTCGCTACGGAAGGAAATTAACCTCCTAAATCCCTTTAAATTGGACACGTTAAACAGGTGGCAAAACGGATCTGGTAGAATAATATCACCGGTTGAACATTTTTAACGTTTTTACTATCTGTTTTTCTGCAACCGCTGAGTTCCGGTCATAGACTACGACCGAGATGTGTCCGAGATGAATTGTTTATATGCAGCCTTCAGGAAGCATAACGTTACTGTGCACTGCAGCGAGAGCGGATATAGCCTACCTAACGTTAGACTTACTAATAATAACCAATAATAATAATAACCAACGGTATCGGTTTGCTCAACCCAACATGTTTGTCTGAGTGAGGGTTGTTTTGCATTCTGGCGCAGTCTGTTTCGATACAGCTAGTGCGAACAAAATGGAGGGTAATAAGTTGCTGTTAAGTTGCCCGATGTAACGTTATATGGACCAGTGCAGTTTAGACTGCGTGAGTTAATCAGCTGGTTTCTAAATATTTTTGTTGGACAGAGAGAGAGTAACGGACAGATTAAGAAATAACGTTAGAGTAAAATCACTCCATTAAGACGGCTTTACTTTCAAAATAGAAGCGCAATGGGTAACACAACTGTAACGTTATTGATTATGTGCACAGTAAAAACAAGATTTATTGTTATGTGAAATCTCTTACCTACAGATACTAAATAAATAGAATAGCCTATTAAAAGATAACACAAAATGAGCGACTGTAGGGATACAGCAAGCTTCCCCGGCTCATCCAGCCTCAGCAGCGGGACCGGGCTGAGTTTAGCCGCGGACAGAGCACTCCCTGGGCGGGTCAGGAGTGTGTCCTCCCCCACTCCTCCTGGAAGACTGACGTCCCTCAGAACCAGGGACCTGACACTGGGGGGAGTCTTCAAAAAATCAAAGGTATGCCTACTGTATGGCACACGACAAAGGCGTGGAAACACGACATGTTCCTGTATGATATAAAAGCATTAATAGACTGGGCAACAAAAACTGTTTACAATTAACAAGTGCCTACAAGTAAACATGTCTACAGTATTAAATGAATGTTGCGTCACAGGATTCCCATACACTCTACACTGCAATATAGGATAATATACTCCAAACCAAACTTTGAAAGCTCCCTTACTGCTTAAGGGTACTTTTTTGCACCATATCGGTAAACTATGTGTTTAGTAAGTCTGTTGTCAGGCATGCTAATTAACCTGTTTCACAGTTACAACGTCACATGGCTCCAATCTCACATCATATAGTAGGACAGTTGAGCAACAGAAATGTGTCCTTTTTTTTCTTTTACTTCTATTGCACAATTCATACATGCAATACAAAGTGATTTACATGAGAAATAATAAAACAAGGATAAATACAACACATTAAGATAAAGATAATAAAAAAGACAATATAAAGTAATTGTTAGGTAAAAACTCTTAAGGTGAAGCAATGTTAAAAAAAAGATGTCTTAAGATTTTGTTGATGTAACAGTGCCTACAGTTTTAGAGTCTATTAAACCACCAAGCAGACTACTCCATAGTTGAACGCAAATAAAGCCATCTTTTTTCACTTGATGAAGAAACAGTAGTGTAGAAACGTTACTCTGTTTTTGTTTGCACAATGAAAGGCTCCAAATCAATCAGTGTGCTTCAGTCCCTTTTCCCTTGGAAGTTGGCTGTCCTTGAGCTGAGAGGCGCCTGATTTAGCTGCATGCTGGAACATGCACAGAGAACCCTGTTTCAAGGCCAAAATAGTTTAGTTCTTTCTAGTCTCGCTTTGCCAGACCATCCACACGCTGCGGAGCGGAGGAGGGTTGGCTAGTCCACATAGCATTCTGGGATGGGAGCAAAACATGCTCTGGTTTATCGGCATTTCTTTAAACCAATCACAATCGTGCAAAATAGTTGTGCAAGAGAAAACTCAGATTGGACAGATAGTCTAGAAAATTCGTGCATCCTGCAGCACCGGAGCAATCCCGGAAGTGGACCGTCAAGTATATAGACTAAATTCTTTCATGCTGGATTAAAACTATGGAACGACCGATACTGTTTTTTTGTTTGTTTGTTTTTTAAGGCCGATATCAATTATTAGTAGTTAGTGAAACCGATATTTGGATCCGATATGCATTTACAGTAGTAGCGCACATTTTAATAAATTAACTTTATCTGTTATCAGGCAAATAAAACGCGGATACAGATAATCTGCAAACTGCCAAAGAAACGGGCCGATAATCGTCCAGTGCCGATAATCGTCCAGGGCCGATAATCGGTCTATCACTAATTAAAACGATATTGTTGAACTGTTTACATGGTGATAAAACACATTTCCTTCTTTCACAGGAAGGTCAGGGTCAACGTTAGGGTCTCAGTTTAGAAACTCATTTGGCTCTGATGGCTGCTTTAATGTAGGTGCTAATGGGAGGGTCACAATTAAAAAAAGTCATTCTGCTCGTTGGAAAGAAATATTGTTATCTTCATTAGCACGCAAAATAAGTCATATTGAATCTAGCAGCTACAAATGTATAGCATATTAAATATTCCATGTTTTTGCATCACCTTTGTTTTAAATCCCAATGAAGAAATACTTGGTATTAACAATGTTTTGTATTTCTTTGTGTTTTTTCCTAAGAAAACTTTTGAGCCAAATGTCCATGCTGTGAGGAAAAGCAAAGATGAGTGAGTGGCCATCAATAAGATAATTCCAGTCTCCTGTTTATTCATGAGTTTTAAACTTAGCAGTGTGCTGTTAGTATGTAGTGTATAGTGATTATAAATGTCATATTCGATTCTTGCCCAGGTTAAAGGAAGAGATCCGTGTGACTCCAAAAAAGGAGAGAAGAGAGAGGGATGAGAGGAGGAGAGAGAACAGAGGGAGGAGGAGAGAGAGGCCTCAGACTATCCAGTCTCACTCCATCTTTGAGCAGGGTCCTGCCGACACCGTACGCAAAACAGGTGCACAACTTCTTTCTTTTTCCTTTCTTTTTCAGTGGAATTTGAGCATCCTTCACAATCAGCCCATCTGTCTGTTCAGGCTTGCGTGGTGCTATAGACCTGCATGACTCCACCACCTCTCCTGTCTGTAAACTGGTGAAGAAAGAAAGGAAAGACTCGGAGGAGGATGAAGATGAGATACTCAGTAAACTACAGAGAGATGATGTGAGTATTTCCTGCTAGCTGCTGTACCTTTTAAAAGGATACATTCACAATTGTTCAAGGCTGTCTTAAAACAACAGCCCATATAATCATTTTTCTTTCTGTAATTTGTACTATGCAGCTTCAGCAGTCTGATTTAGGCAAATCAAGTAGGTTAGTCTTTTTTTTTTCTTCACAATTTAACATACAAAAACTAAACCTACAAGACATACTCCAAAACACGACCACACAAAACAATAAAGAAAATAAATTTTTCTTTTGTGGGTTATCCATTATTCAATGTGAATTCATCATTTTATAGTCTTTATATAATTCAGTACTAAGGACCATGTGGATAAGAAATCTTGCAGTCTTGAATGCCGTTTACTTGTAATTTCTTCAATGGGCAACAAGTCTATTATCTGCTCCAGCCATTGATCCAATGTGGGTCCTGACTGGGAAATCCATGTAGTAAGTATACATTTTTTAGCAATATAGGAAAACATTGTAAACACACATTTTCTTGTATAGGGAAAGTTATTTTACATATCATAATTCAACAAATATAACATGGGGCATAACTCAAAAGTACAGTTACATATATCTTGAATTGCTTTATGAATCTTCTCCCAAAAGGAATTAAACAGCTTTACACTACCAAAATAAATGCATGAATGTTCCTAATTCAGTTCCACATTTCCTACACATAGAAGAATTGATATGATTGAACTTATTAAGCTTCACTGGAGTTATATAGTATTTATACAAGAATTTATAATTAGTTTCCTTAACTTTAATGTTTATAGTTAAAGGTGAGGTCAGTTCTGTACACAGAGTTAGCCATTCTTTTTCACTAAACTTCTTTTTAAGCTCTAATTCCCAATTTGTTCTCAAAGAAGAAAAAAAGTTCTGGGAACTTTCAGAGAAAATTCTATAAAAGTAAGATATCTTACACTTAAGCGAAGTAGCAGAGATAATAAATTGTTCCAGCTCAGTGGGATAGAGTCTAAGTTGTCCCTTTTTATGTAAAGATACGATGATGTGATGAACCTGCAAGTATTTAAAAACATTTGATATTCTGTACAAATAACAGTAAAGGATTTAACGGACTCTGAGTCTTCATCAAACACATCTGAAAAAGTTTTCAAACCATGGAGTGACCAATTTCGAAAGTCAGTTTGAGAGAGAGCTTGAAAGTCGGGGTTAAATGCAATAGTAGAGTTTTTGGTTATATGACCTTCTGTGCTCAGATACCTATTACAGTCCTGCCAAGCTTTCAATGTGGCTTGTAAAGGGGGGAACCCCTCTACATTCATCAGGGACTGCAGTTTGTTAACATAAAGTGTTGTTGTGATCCCCAATGGATAGCATGTTAGTGATTCCAGTGCTACCCAAAGAGAACTAGTTCCCAACTTCCAACTTATAATATTTCTAACTTGGCAAGCCCAGTAGTACCATAAAAAATTTGGAAGTCCTAACCCCCCTTTTAAACATGATTTTTTTAAAGTGGACAGCTTAATCCTTAGGGTCTTGTTGTTCCATATACATTTAGTTAAACATCTATTAATTAACTTGAAAAAAGAAAAGGGAATATAACATGGAAACATATTAAAAGCATAAATAAACTTAGGGAGTATACTCATTTTAATGACATTAATTTTCCCAATAAGAGACAGTGGGAGAGCAGATCAAGTCTGAAGTTCCTTTTTGCATTCCTCCAGCAAAGGGTTATAGTTTTCCTTAATAGTCACTTGTACTCCAAGATATTTAAAGCCATATACTGACCAAGAGACGGGGCGTTCCTTCTTAACATTTTCCTCATTTGGAATGTTAAAGGAATATTTCACCGCTGAAAGATGAATATATCTTTAAATTGGGTCACTTATGTAGTAGAAATGTGAAGAAAAAAATGAAAATTGGTGACTTCTAGGCCTGTGTTTTTGGCTTATATGGATGAAAAACACCAAATCCCAGAATGCACCTGCTTCGCTGCTTTATGAGTCCACTCCCAAGCCACGCCTATCTCTTGACAGACAGAGGCATTCAACTCAACTCAAGCGTATTTTATTGTCATTTCAACCATATACACGAAACAACGTTTCATCGTGACTCAAGTGGTGTTACACATTTAAAATGTATAAAAACGACATACGAAACGAAAAAGCTACATTTAGTGCACACACTTTATAGGCTCCGTAAAGTTCAGCTAACGCATACTAGCATTAGCGCTTGGTGGGCTGTAAACACCGAGTATAAACACAGCCGTGAATTAGCGTGGAATGTAGAATGGTCGGCATTTAATGGTCACAAACTCCACCAGCAGTTAGCAGTTAAATGGATACAAATCACCACATTTCTGCACCACTCCGTCTTAACACAGCCCCCCTCTTTTACCCGGCGACAGAGCGTCTCTAGCTCGGAGGGCTAGCAGGCCTGGTAGATGGACAGTCCGGTACACTATTCAAGCATGTTTCCACAACAACAAAAACATAGCAGTCTCTGAACTCGCATTGGGAGTTTCGTTGAAGTTGGATGTAGTCCAGTTTGTTGTCTAATGAGCGGACACTTGCAAGCAGGATCCGTAAAGTTCAGCTAACGCATTGGTGTAGCTAAACACTGAGTATAAACACAGCCGTGAATTAGCATGGAATGCCGAATGGTCGGCATTTAACAGTCACAAGCTCCACCAGCAGTTAGCAGTAGCTAGTTGGATTTCATTTCTGCACCAGTCCGTGTTAACACAGCCCACCTTCACGGGCCGGCGAGAGCAGCCTGGTAGCTGGATAGTCCCGGTGCCGGTACACTGTTGTTCAGCCATTTTTCCACAACAACAAAAACACAGCAGTCTCTGAACTCACGTTGGGAGTTTCGTTGAAGGTGGATGTAGTCCAGTTTATTGTTTAATGAGCGGACACTTGCAAGCAGGATTGATGGGACAGGTGGCCGGCTAGCGTTAGCTTTCCACCTAGCCGATGAGGATGTCCCCTAGCCGGCTAGTGGCATCGAGCGACACCGCTGGTCTCCGTGCAGGCAAAGCTCAGTGTGCCGAGTATTCCGTCTGTAATAATGTTTCCTGCATATTCTCCGATCTGTACCAATGTATTCCGGTGGTACACACGTGCGGTAGTTTGAATGCACATAATTGTTGTAAATGTTTGCTGCTGAAAACAGAGAGCCTGTTTAGCGAAGCTTCAAGATGGCTGACAGTCGTTTTCATTCGGAATACCTCGGCCAGACTCGGCAGTCCAACCCCCTGTGGGCGGGTTGAAAACATGAGGAAGTAGCTCCTACTACTGGCTGTAGTCCTTTGCCTCTTACCAAAAAATCTTCTGATGACGCAAAAATCGTCATTTTACGTCATCGTGAGGTTTTTTTTTCCAGACCCCAAATGCAGAGATCTCTCGTCTCAGGGGGACATGAGGGAGGGAAGCACGGTCATTCAGAAATACTACCGGGTTTCTACTGATACAAAGCTGAATGCTAAATCAGTGAAGTATCCCTTTTAGAGGGCAAGCAATTGATTTTTGTAAGTTAACCTTATACCCTGAAGTCTAAGAAAATGTTTGAATATCTGCCAAAACATGGCGCACAGTTGACATAGGTTCAGTAACAAATAATAAAGTATCATCGGCATAGAGAGAAATTTTGTGATGTTGTATGCCTGCGGTCACTCCCTTTATCATAGGATTAGTTCTCATCATCTCAGCAAACGGTTCTAAAGCAATAACAAATAATAATGGGGAGAGAGGGAAGCCTTGCCTGGTACCTCTTCCTAAGTGCACTTGGGGAGATTCTACATTATTAGTACAGACAGTTGCATTTGGAGTGTCATGTAATGCTTTAATCCATTCAATGAAATTGTAGCCTAATTTAAATTGATCTAGTACTAAAAAAAGAAAATCCCATTCTAAGCGGTCAAACGCCTTCTCAGCATCGAGAGATAATAATGAAGGTGTTTTTTCCTGGTTCAGATAATGTATGATGTTAATATTATCGGATGAGTGATGGCCTTTAATGAATCCAGTTTGATCTAAATTTATTAATTTTGGGAGTATTAATTCTAATCTCTTCGAGTTTTGTAATAATTTTATAGTCACAATTAAGCAAACTTATAGGCCTATATGAGACACAACTTTTAAGGGTCTTTACCTTCTTTCAATATGACAGAGATTTTAGCTGTTTTCATAGAAACAGGAAGAATGTTATGACTAGAGAAGTCGTTAACCATTAACATAAAAACTAATTTAAGTTGTGGCCAGAAAGTTTTATAAAATTCTCCAGAAAGACCATCCGGGCCTGGAGATTTCTTTGCTGGTAATGATTTAATTACAGAAAACACTTCTTCCTCAGACAAGTTTTTATTAATGGTTTGTTGATCTGAGACTTTAACCTGAGGTAGATCTACACGGTCTAAAAAGGTTGTTGTCTCAGGGATTGAAATATTTTCAGATTTATAATGGTTAGTCTTTTTTTATTCTATATCCTTCTTGTTCCACTTCCGGGATTGCTCCGGTCCTGCAGGAAATTCCACCGGATGCATGTATTTTCTGTTTCCTTCTGCTTTCTTTGTGTTGGAATTTTATATCTGGTGGATTTGTGTGGACTATGGTTAACTGCTCCTCAGATCTCTGCAGGGTAAATCCAGACAGCTAGCTAGACTATCTGTCCAATCGCAGTTTTCTCTCGCACGACTATTTTGCAGCAGCTCTGTGAGAAGTTTTGCACCGCCCATGACGATTATGATTGGTTTAAAGAAATTGCTACACAGTGTACCTTTTTAATATGAGAATATTGACTTTAACATCCTATCATAAAACTAAAGCAGGGGTCCAAAACTTCCGGCTTTTTCTCAGTCTTTTATTTAAGAGTGCTTTTCTAGAAAGGCTGGTCTTATTTCACATAGGCTAATTAACATTTAAGAAGTTGAACCTAACTGTGCATCACAGCACTCTGATTTACATGACACAACTGATAGAATAATGTCTCTTTCTGGACCTGGAGGACAGAGGAGATGTTTTTTAAGGAGTTTAATGTGGCTGTTTCCTGTCTCATCTGCAAGCAGAAAGCTGCTGTTTTCCGGAAATACAGTCTGAGCTCATTCCTACACGAGAATTGAAAAAATAAAGTCCTAAGGTTTTGCACAATGTTTAGCTGTGCAGCATTAGTTTGTAATGACTGACCTACTGGTTAGTCAGTGAGTTTTAATTAGCACTGCACGAAATAAAGAAAATATGCGATAATGTTGTTGAATATCGCAATAAGTACTTAAACAGATAACAGATAAATAAACAGATATCAAAATGTACCCAGTTCTGCATTTCTGTTGCTTTTAGTATTCTTCTAAAATACAACAAATTGCATGTTGAATTTAAAACAAAGGAAATAATTTCTGACTTTCTTTTATTGAACAAATTGAACATTGAATTAAATATAAAAGGCACCACTAAAAAAAGAATGTTAAAAATGAATGTGTTTTCTACTGATATTTTCTTGTGTCTATTGCGATATGTATATTGCGGCAGTTGATATTGGGATGACGATTAAAAAAAAAACTACATATTGTGCGGTCCTAGTTTTAATTCATATTATAATCCGCAGTAATAACAATCACCCATCTCATCATTGGTCATAACTAATGTTATATGTTGCACCTACAGTTCATAGATGATCCCGGGCTGAGGAATGATGACAAGCTGAAACCCATCCAGCTGCCTCTGTGTCAGTCCAGTAGCTTCAATAAGAGACGAACACTGCCAACCACCACAACATGTGAGAAAAACCACCTCTGACTACTACTGCTACTACCACTACTGTCTCCCCACTAACAGTGTCACATTACATGCCTGTAAACAAAGAGCTCATTTCTTTCAGGACACTCACTTTAAGGTATTAACCATCTATTTCAGCAATATGCACTCATGTGATGCTCTGGAACAAATCTGAGCAAGCTTTAACACAAACTATCGCTGAGCTAACAACCCCCCTGACAGAGTCTGAGATACCCAACTTTTAATGAACACATAATAAAGGTCTCATGACATGGTGCTCTTTGGATGCTTCTATATAGACCTTAGTGGTCCCCTAATACTGTATCTGAAGTCTCTTTTATATAGACCTTAGTGGTCCCCTAATACTGTATCTGAAGTCTCTTTTATATAGACCTTAGTGGTGCCCTAATAGTGTATCTGAAGTCCATCCATCCATCCATCTTCATCCGCTTATCCGGTGTCGGGTCGCGGGGGGAGCAGCTCCAGCAGGGGACCCCAAACTTCCCTTTCCCGAGCAACATTAACCAGCTCCGACTGGGGGATCCCGAGGCGTTCCCAGGCCAGGTTGGAGATATAATCCCTCCACCTAGTCCTTGGTCTTCCCCAAGGCCTCCTCCCAGCTGGACGTGCCTGGAACACCTCCCTAGGAGGGGCCCAGGGGCATCCTTACCAGATGCCCGAACCACCTCAACTGGCTCCTTTTGACGCGCGGAGCTGCGGCTCTACCCGAGCTCCTCACGGATGACTGAGCTTCACCCTATCTCTAAGGGAGACGCCAGCCACCCTCCTGAGGAAACCCATTTCGGCTGCTTGTACCCTGGATTTTTCGGTTCATGATCCAGCCATCATGACCATAGGTGAGGGTAGGAACGAAAACTGACCGGTAGATCGAGAGCTTTGCCGCTCTGGTTCGCTTGCTTCGCGCGATAACGGATTGAAAAATGTAATACCGCACCCGCTGTGCCGATTCTCCGACCAATCTCCGCTCCATTGTCCCCTCACTCGCGAACAAACCCCAATGTACTTGAACTCCTTCACTTGGGGTAAGGACTCATTCCCTACCTGGAGTAGGCACTCCATCGGTTTCCTGCTGAGAACCATGGCCTCAGATTTAGAGGTGCTGATCCTCATCCCAACCGCTTCACACGGCTGCGAACCGATCCAGTGAGTGCTGAAGGTCGCAGGCCGATGATGCCATCAGGACCACATCATCTGCAAAGAGCAGCGATGAGATCCCCAGCCCACCGAACTGCAACCCTTCCCCACCCCGACTACGCCTTGATATCCTGTCCATAAATATTACAAACAGGATTGGTGACAGAGCGCAGCCTGGGCGGGAGGCCAACCCTCACCTGAAACGAGTCCGACTTACTGCTGAGAACCCGGACACAGCTCTCACTTTGGTGCGTACAGAGATTGGATGGCCCTGAGAAGAGACCCCCTCACCCCATATTCCCGCAGCACCTCCCACAGTATCTCCCGGGGGACCCGGTCGCCAGGCTTTTCCAGATCCACAAAACACATGTAGACCGGTTAGGGCATACTCCCAGGCTCCCTCCAGGATCCTTGCAAGAGTGAAGAGCTGGTCCGTTGTTCCACGACCAGGACGGAATCCGCATGTTCCTCTTCAACCTGAGGTTCGACTATCGACCGAACCCTCCTTTCCAGCACCTTGGAGTAGACTTTACCAGGGAGGCTGAGAAGTGTGATACACCCTGTAATTGGCACACACCCTCTGGTCCCCCTTTTAAAAAGGGGAACCACCACCCCGGTCTGCCACTCCTTTGGCACTGTCCCAGACTTCCGCAGATGTTGAAGAGGCGTGTTAACCAGGACAGCCCCTCCACACCCAGAGCCTTGAGCATTTCTGGACCGGATCTCATCAATCCCAGGGGCTTTGCCACTGTGGAGTTGTTTGACTACATCAGTGACTTCCGCCTGGAAAATTGACAATGATCCCCCATCATCCTCCAGCTCTGCCTATAACATAGAGTCGCGTATAGTCGGATTCAGGAGTTCCTCAAAGTGCTCCTTCCACCGCCCTATTACCTCCTCAGTTGGAGGTCAACAGTGTCCCATCCTTACTGTACACAGCTTGGATGGTTCCCCGCTTCCCCCTCCTGAGGTGGCGAACAGTTTTCCAGAAGCACTTTGGTGCCGACCGAAAGTCCTTCTCCATGTCTTCTCCAAACTTCTCCCACACCCGCTGCTTTGCCCCTTTCATGGCAGAGGCTGCAGCCCTTCGGGTCCTTCGGTACCCTGCAACTGCCTCCGGAGTCCTCTGGGATAACATATCCCGGAAAGACTCCTTCTTCAGTCGGACGGCTTCCCTGACCACCGGTGTCCACCACGGTGTTCGTGGGTTACCGCCCCTTGAGGCACCTAAGACCCTAAGACCACAGCTCCTCGCCTCCTCCTCGTATCTGAAGTCTCTTTCCCAAAATTCAGCCTTGGTGCAGAATTACAGCCACTAGAGCCAGTCCCACAATGAGCTTTCCTTAGGATGTGCCATTTCTGTGTCTGTAGCTATTGAGGAGGAGAGAGGGGGGGCAAGGTGGAGGGTGGGGGTGTGGCCTTGACCAACTGCCACTTTGCTCGTTTGAAAGCCATGATGTCTCTCTCTTTCTCATGGGTGGGCCAAATTCTCTGGGCGGGCAAAGCAGAGAAAGGGGAGGTAACATTGCTCCTTATGACCTCATAATGGTGTAGACACATATAGCCGACGGGCGACCGTTGACAGAAAACCCCGTCGATATGATCAGGTCCAAAAAACTGCCACAGAACAGACCAAAAAGACGAGAGGAGACGAGACGTAATACATCTGTATAACAGCAGGCGGCGCTAATCTGTAATGTTGCCCAAGAAATGAAAACCGGCAGCTGATTGGACGAACGCGTCACATGGGTTTGTTTTCTCCGGAAATTCAGAACCAGACTGTCATGGCGGCCGTTCAGAATACGATCTCATATTGTACTAAAATAGTTCACTGAAACATGTTTCTGAAAACATTTCAAGCGAGAAATAGGCCATGCAGTTGCTGAATCTGTCTACATTTCAGCTCAACAAAGGTCAGTTTAAAAGATTTTCATCAGATATTGAGAGACTGTAGTCACCTTATTCCGCTCATCATTTCCGGGTGAGTCCCGACTTCCCTGCCGCCAACCGAAGATGTCAGGTCGGCCAAAATGAATGCCGACAGCCCCCCAGATGGATGACGGCACAGGACACACCAAACAGATTTGAGTCACTGACCTCGCCAGACTGTCCCACGGCCGATAATTGTCCTGATGTGTCCCGGCCTTAAGGAGCAAGATTCCAGATCGGCCCATCTGAGCTTTCATTTTCTCAAAAGGCATAGCAGGATACCCAGGGCTCGGTTTACACCTATCACCATTTCTAGCCACTGGGGGACCATAGGCAGGCTGGGGGAATGCATATTAATGTTAAAAAACCTCATAAAGTGAAATTTTCATGCCATGGGACCTTTAAGTAAAATGCTAATCATGGAGGAGGCTGGGGGGATGTAAGGAGTTACATTTCTGAAGGCAGGCAGCAGTGTTGCATACAGACCGCATGAGTGCCAAATGTTTATATGGACCACCTATTATGAGAGATAAGATAGTGGACGTGTGAATGGAAAGTATATGGAACATATCAACTAAAAAAATTACTTCCATTCCTGCCTGTACTGCCACAAGGCTCCATGTCCGTGCATGATCAATAAGTAATCTGTTGCAGCCCGTTCTTGTGTTGAAGTGTTTGTGGTTGTCATGTTGGCAGGTGCAGAGAACCCTCCTCTGTTCAGACCTCCGTCCTGTAGGCCTCAGAGTAGAGCAGGCCTCAGCAGAACAGAGGTGCCCAAATCAGAGCCGCCATCTTTGGTAGAACTGCTGCAGGATATCAGCCTGTCTGGCAGAGAGGAGCTCTTCTTCATGCAGTTACCTGACAGTATGCCGGGCAGAGCGTCTGGACAGAAGGTTGACCCCCCTCAAGGATCTACAGCAGAGAAACCTACCAAGAAGGAAGGCAAGCCTGAAGACAAGAGGCCTTCACATCTACAAGCACAAGTGAGTTCTTGTGCACAATGAGCACATAACTTTGGCTTACTTTGCTGCATTCAATGCCTCCCTCTTGTTCTGCTTTGTGTTGTTACTGACCCTCTTGGGTATGGAGGAAATATTTATTCATAATTCAAATTGAAAGTCCAAAGAGAAATTGAAAGTCCAAAGAGAAAACAAAGCAAGATCAAATTAAAAATATTATTATTTTTCATTTGGCTTTGGCTTTTGAATTTAATATTTGGCTTTTGAATTTCAATTTAACATTGGCTTTCAATTTTCATTTAATATTTGGCTTTTGAATTTCAGTTTAACGTTGGCTTTTAATTTTCATTTAATATTTGGCTTTTGAATTTCAATTTAACATTGATTTTCATTTGGATTTAATATTTGGCTTTTGAATTTCCATTTAACATTGCCTTTTCGTTTGGACTTGACACATGTCAATGTAAATGAGGAGGAGTGGCCCAAAGGCTGGTGGGAGGGTCTGAAACGAAAGGGGTGAGAGGCACCTTATGAGCAGCAGGGAGAGCTGACTGCTGAGGAGCATCTGTCTGCAGCTTCACCACCAGGCTGGCTTGGCCTCTTATTTCACATGATAGAAAGGGCTAAACACAAACGACATTTCATGCAACAACAGTGAAGTTTTCATGTAGTTACTATAATTGGGCCCGTGTTAGTGAGGACTAGATTAGGACTGTATTTAAAGCTGATTCTGGTTCCCAACTTCACCCCAGGTGTGTCTGTTTAAAACACGACTCAGACAACTTCTCTCTTTTGATGTTATATTTAATTAAGCAACAGTAGAAACATGGGTGTGGGTAGCTCTGCTTACGTGTGTTTGTGTGTGGTCAGATCTCGAGGACGCACACACACACACACACAATCTCAACTGGATACTCATCGTCCGAACTGCCACCTCTCCTTTTTCTTTCTCTCACTTTTTTCTCCGGGTGGTGCGCGCGGTTTGAGGTGCGTGTCCGCGCTATTCTCCAACATGTAGCCTACTCACAACAATCACTCCTGATTGACGGCCTTTTGTACAGCCCGTGTAGGCTACTTTTTCAGACTTCCAGCTAACTAACTAAATAGCAGATGGAAATTATAAAAAAGCAATCGATTCTATAAATTAGATCGGGAGTTTGCCGTAGTAGCAGCAGCAAACAACTGGAAACTTTTTACAATTTTCATCTGCTATTTCACCACTAAATTCACTTCTGAGACTTTTTTATGCGATAAATTAACTGTGTAGAGTTTGAATATGGGCAATTTTACAAACGTTGATGGCCAATTGCACTTTTTCTCCGATGTTGTCAGAAGCTTCAGTCTGACGGGACAGCCAGCTGGTGGCGGCCGGGATCGCCTCCCTGCTAGCCGCCAATGATGCTCACAGACACCGCTGTTAGCTGGAAGTCTGAAAAAGTAGCCTACACGGGCTGTACAAAAGGCCGTCAATCAGGAGTGATTGTTGTGAGTAGGCTACATGTTGGAGAATAGCGCGGACACGCACCTCAAACCGCGCGCACCACCCGGAGAAAAAAGTGAGAGAAAGAAAAAGGAGAGGTGGCAGTTCGGACGATGACTATCCAGTTGAGATTGTGTGTGTGTGTGTGCGCGTCCTCGAGATCTGACCACACACAAACACACGTAAGCAGTGCTACCCACACCCATGTTTCCACTGTTGCTTAATTAAATATAACATCAAAAGAGAGAAGTTGTCTGAGTCGTGTTTTAAACAGACACACCTGGGGTGAAGTTGGGAACCAGAATCAGCTTTAAATACAGTCCTAATCTAGTCCTCACTAACACGGGCCCAATTAAAGTAACTACATGAAAACTTCACTGTTGTTTAGGGCTTTGACTCGAACCTCGTTATTCGAATATCATTCGAATATTAAAAAAAATAATGATATTCGAACGAATATTAGCCAGCCCTTAATATTCGAACCTGTTATGGGCATTATTTTTTGTAAATGTGTTTGCTTGTAAACGTTGTTTTCAGTTCAGATTCCGAGGCTTTTTCACGCATTTCAAAATGTAACTACACGTCGCGGCGAGGCACGTCTCTCGGCCGTGGTTCGGTAGCGGTGCATTCCCCCCTAATTCTCAAAGAAGGTGGCTGGCCCACGGCCAGGCCAGCTCAGCGGCGTCTTTCTCCCGTCGCGTTCCACTGTCTCTCCTACCTACACCAGCCCCCGCACTCTGTCCCTTCTCCCCTTCCTACATGCCTGCTCAGTGCTGCTGCACATGAGGAGAGAGCACAGAGGGGGGCTGCTCCTCAGTCACACAACAGAAGAGAAAGGTGACCACAGGAGAGAAATACATGGCGTGCTCGCTGGACAATACTCGCGACTATTTTTTATTTTACAGAAAGTCGCTGTCTTTTCTACAGAAAGTCTCCAGATTTGTCGCTAGTCGCTTTTGTGAAAGAAAAAAAAAGTCGCTAAGTTGACAACACCGCCCACGCACACTGGCTCGACGCACACACCAGCACACGAGTATAAACCATAGACTGTTACAGTCTATGGTATAAACATCAGACCACTTACGTAGGCTACGGTGAAAGCTCCGAACTTCCTGTCGAAAGCATACTGTTTGTGTTTAATCCAGGGTCTGACTTTTTATTTTATTTTTTAAACTGAAAGCATTTAATGGTCAAAATATTATTAATAAATATTCGAATATATTCGAATATTAATATTAAGAAACAAACGAACTTCGAATATGATTTTTGGGCAAAAGTCAAAGCCCTACTGTTGTTGCATGAAATGTCGTTTGTGTTTAGCCTACATCATCATTTTCTATCGTGTGAAATAAGAGGCCAAGCCAGCCTGGTGGTGAAGCTGCAGACAGATGCTCCTCAGCAGTCTGCTCCCCCTGCTGCTCATAAGGTGCCTCTGCACCCCTTTCGTTTCAGACCCTCCCACCAGCCTTTGGGCCACGCCTCCTCATTTACATTGACATGTGTCAAGTCCAAATGAAAAGGCAATGTTAAATGGAAATTCAAAAGCCAAATATTAAATCCAAATGAAAATCCAATGTTAAATTGAAATTCAGAAGCCAAATATTAAATGAAAATTAAAAGCAAATGTCAATTTGAAATTCAAAAGCCAAATATTAAATTCAAAAGCCAAATCCAAATGGAAAATTAAAAAAAAATAATAATATTTTTAATTTGATCTCGCTTTGTTTTCTCTTTGGACTTTCAATTTTCCCTTTGGACTTTCAATTTGAATTATGAATAAATATTTCCTCCATACTTGGGAAGCCTTTTTCCTGAATAATGCGTCAACCCTGATGATTTGTACTCTCTGAATTTACTTAGTGGCATCTCTTCATGCAGCTAAATCTGGCATTACTTGCTCAGGTTTTGAGACAAGGTTGAGGTTTCTGCTGCTGCCTTAAAAACCCCTGAGGAAGACACTGTCGTATACAACAGCAAACTACACGTTTTATGTCATATTCAGTATCTCCAGATCAATGCAGTGCAGCATTTGTTTTTGTTAAGAAGCAGAGAGATGCACTGTTTCAACCAGGCCTTCCAAGCGATCGTAGGTCTTCCAGAAGCTTTTTGATCCAGCCTGAAACTAAAGTGTCTTTCTACAATAAATCCATAATTATGAATCCATGTCAATCTATATCGCCACATCACTTCAAGCTAGCATCGTTATGTTTGTTTAGCATGAAAGCTAACACCTGGGCATTGCCAAAGAGGGCTTCTATGTGATCATAGGCCTTCCAGAAGCTTTGTAATCCAGCCTGGAACTGCAAGGTCTTTTCGGAGACTTAATGGACCCTTTTCACAGAAGAAATTTTGCTTTTTGGCTTTTTCCTTTTCCTTTATTGTGTTATATATCTTTTTTTGTGCATGTTATAGGTTTACAAAGTGAAAAAGCCCAAAGTCCAGGCCCTTGTTATATAGCCCTAGCTGCTAGCATGGCACGCCCTCATACTCTGCTTCTGACTGGCTAGTAGTCCTTACCTAGGTACTGTCAGGGCATGCCCTCATACTCTGCTTCTGACTGGCTAGTAGTCCTTACCTAGGTACTGTCAGGGCACGCCCTCATACTCTTCTTCTGACTGGCTAGTAGTCCTTACCTAGGTACTGTCAGGACACGCCCTCATACTCTGCTTCTGACTGGCTAGTAGTCCTTACCTAGCTACTGAGCATGTGTGACTCCCAACAAAGATGGAACAGAAGTGAGATGTCTCACTCTGTAGCTAAAACAGAGAGCTCAACACACAGGGTGAAAAGAGGAGCTGCAGCAATGTGCAGTACAACAAAAATATGGTGTTTAATGAAAATTAAACCACATAAACCTATTCTGGTACAACCTCTAAATACAATTATAAACCTGAAAATGAGCATAATATGAGCACTTTAATACAATGGAGGATGGGATTTAGTTTGTGTTATTTGACACTAACTGCATTGTCCTGGGGGCTGTTGCACAAAAGTAGAATGAAGAAATCCAGGATAACTGAAAAAGCACAGCTTGACTTAGTGTGGTCCGCTCATCACGGCTTAATTGGTTGCACGTTTGCCGAGCCAGGATGAGAAGGTGAAGCTATGTCAAGCCAGGTGTACATAGTTGGAATAAGTGCACGTTCACGGCTTTCTTAAATAGATCATGGTATTGATCACCGATTTACTGATGCTAAAATGAAGAATACGCATTGTGTATTCTTTACACAGAGTGAGCAGCAGCTTCATATGGAATTATCACAACGTGAAACACATTTGTAAAAAAGAAACCCGGCTGCTGTAATAAAACGGCAAGAGAAAGCGAGGCAGGCGATCATGAACCGATTGAATGCGTAATAGCCTAAAAATATACATTAACTGACCACTGCTCTGAATTGAAACTGCCATACCATTCAAGAAGTTTGGCTAATTATTTGCACAAATGAACAGTTGTACTGTTTGCCTTAAAAGTGAGCAGAAGACTGTTGTCAAGAAATGTACCATGAAGATCAGTTACAACCACTAATCTACAATGCTGTGAAGCGTGCATATTTCTTTCTTTCTTTCTTTCGCTCTCGCTCTCGCTCTCGCTCTCGCTCTCTCTCGCTGTCTCTCTCTCTCTCTGGGCTAAAATATAAATTACCTAAGGAATATATTAACTCCCACTGCTCGCTTTTCAGGCAAAGTGTACAACAGTTTTTTGTGGAAATAATTAGCCTAACTCCTTAAATGGTTTCATTTAAGAGCAGTAGTTCATAAATGTATATTTTTAGATATATGATTCAGTCGGTCCACTTCTGCCACGTTTTATCTCACTTTTTTTCTTTTTGTTTTTTACAGAGGCAGTTTCCTTCTTTATTTATTGTATGCTTTGCTTCCTAGTAGGCCTATATATGGACATAGACTCTGAAGAAATTGGACTCTAACATCTAGAAAATAGAAAGATAATTAAGTGATCCATTTAATGCACACTTTAAACATGACTGTAACACAGTGTATTCATCAGTTATTTCCCCCCAGCAAAAGGTTAAAAACCATTGAGGTGTCCTCTCCCTGTTGTTTCCTGTATGTACAGTATGTACATTAGCCTCAACTATATAGTTACTGGTCCAGTGAACTAAGGCTATAATTAGGGAGGCTTGTACAATTATAAAAACCTATAATAATTGTTCAATCCTCCCAAATGATGGTCCCAGTTCACTGGAGAGAACACACATTGTGTGCTAATAATGCCAAATACAGTGCACATGGAAGAGGAACAAACATGGTCCTTTATTAAAGACTATTAAAAGAAATAAATCATCTAAAATAGTAAAAGGTGTATTTGTCCCTGACCAGTCTGCTATTGTTGGGATCATAAACACGTGTATAGCACTTTATATATTATCCTTCATCACTGACTTCATTTAAAACACATTTTCAACTGTATCAGCCTTTTCTAATTATCTCAACAACTGCTGTAATATATTCATCAAACTTCTAACAACAATATGAATAGCAGTTTTCATACAGCAATATAACAGTAACAATGAATAATTATAAAGAAATAATGGTCACAACGTTATATAACAGTGCTTTACTGAACAGCAATATACACCTGTTGTCTTTTAATGCAGGCTAATAATAATAATAAATAATAATAAGGTAAAAGCACTGCTGAGTGATCATAAAGGCTCCTGGATTAATACATCCTGGCTGGTAGCCTGGTCAGGACCAGGCTAGCTGCACAGAATAAATCTCCACAGTAACTTTTGTGAAACCGAGTCAAGGCTAAATTCATCCAGGATAACTGGAATATCCCGGTTTAATCCCTTATCCTGGTTTTGTGCAGTAGCCCTCTGCTGGATGCCCAGCTCTACTCTCATCTCCTTTCACTAACAGCCATTCACCAAAATACCTAACTGGTGCAGAAAAGGTCAAACGGCACTAGTGAAAAGGTTTGCACAATGTGCCACAACAGAGCCATTTATATCCAAAATGTTTTGATTGGACTGTTAGTAAAGAAGTGTATTCATCTCGTTGTTTCAAACTTTTCTGCATATACATTTTTGTTATTTTATTTATTTTGGCCTAAAGATTTCAGTCAAATTTACAGACATTTAGTACTGTACAACATATCAACTGTTGATCTTTTTAATCCAGAGATGCAAGTCTCAGCCAGTTATTAACAGATTGTGGATCTCTGCCTGTCCTCAGGAGGCTGCGGTGAAGGAGGGCTGCCCGGTACTTTCCCAACTCCCAGAAGGATTTTTGGGTAAACTGCAGATCAGGAAGTCAGGAAAGGTGGAGCTGAAGCTGGGTCACATTGTCCTGGACGTCTCTGAGGGCGCTGCGTTCTCCTTCCTGCAGGTAGAGGTGTGTGTGTGTGTGTGTGTGTGTGTGTGTGTGTGTGTGTGTGTGTGTGTGTGTGTGTGTGTGTGTGTGTGTGTGTGTGTGTGTGTGTGTGTGTGTGTGTGTGTGTGTGTGTGTGTGTGTGTGTGTGTGTGTGTGTGTGTGTGTGTGTGTGTGTGTGTGTGTGTGTGTGTGATAATAACAAAGTATACATAACATTAGAAGAGGCAGAGTAAACTATTCACTCAGTCTCTTATTATGAGAACATCTGTGACTTTAAGCCCAGTTCAGACCAAAGATTCACATCGAGACCTACCTTCCTATTTACACCAATGTGACAATACGAGACGGTGTATCATCTCCATAGCGACGACTCTTTGTAATTCCATTCTAACACGTAGTGATATGCTTGCTACAGTTGCATTTGTATTAGTGATGATTCGGCAAAACAATGTTTTATTTCTCCGATTCACTGCTTTGTTCTATCGCCAATCCCTCTCTCCAGTCACTCTCTAGCTCGCTTGGCCACATTACCGTGCTCATGGGCAGTCGTTGAGCTACAACCAGCCTCTGGCGACTTCACCAGCTGAGTCGCAGCGACGGCGTCCACTGGTTCGAGCTGAGACGGGCCGGTTCAGACCGCTGCAACTTTTTCCCACAACGATCTAAAACGGTTTTGTCTCGTCGCGACTCTTTGGTCTGAACTGGGCTTCACTCAAACATGTCTATTTATGTTCAAAAGAGCAAACTATAGGCAGTCACACTCAGAGTGGTAGGAGTATGTGACATTTTGATAAAAAGCCTTTACATGGCTTGTTCATAAAACATTTTTTTATGACGGTTTTGACCATGGCAGGTTTTCATCAGGGTTCAAACGAAGAGACAATACCTGAGCCTGACTTGATGCTCTCAGGGGTGTGTCCTTATGGGGTCATTAGGAAAGTACATGGGAGATGAGTGTCATTCAAAGATTACTTCTCCAAAAAAAGGTAAAGCTGGGTATTGACTCAAACTCAATTTCTGTGTTGAATAAATATGAATCTTTTTTAAAGCTAATTTTTTGGGCATGTTAAGCCTTTATTTTATACGACAGCTTAGACATAAAAGGGGAGAGAGAGGGGGGGGGGGGAATGACATGCAGCAAAGGGCCGCTGGTCGGAGTCCAGCCCACGGCTGCCGCATCAAGGAGTAAACCTCTATATATGGGCGCACGCGCTCTACCAACTGAGCTAACCAGGCGCGCAAAATCAACTTTTTTATTTAGGTTTAGATACACTGTTGCATCAAGTTTGGAAATGAATAGATGTTAAACTCATACCAAACCCTCAGTTCTTAATAAACGTGTGTATAAAAGTGTGTAAAGACTTCTGTTGTAAACATGTGCCCTCTGGAATCAAATAGTGCCAAGCAAACACAAAAGTTCAACTTTCTTTTGTCTTCACATCAAAAATGATTATTTTAGCCCATTATACAACAGTATTTAAGACTACTAGAGCTTTGGCTCCCTCATCCTCCCAATTAGATTTTGGATCATTTTTTTTATTCGCCGTCATAAAAGTATTTGTCTTGTTGGAAGGATTTTTATAGAATGTTTGTTTAATTGACAGTCCCGTTATCAGACACATGACAAAAATATCAAACTGTAAACATATCTTCCCAGTAGAGTTGAACATTTTAAGGAATTTCAGTAAAATCATAATCTCCAAAAAAAAAAGTTTACAATTGTCTGCAATTAATTCATCTTTTTAAGTTGAAGCTAATTGTAATATTTTGTAGCACAGCATATAAGTGACCCTTTTTTACTCTTTGTCATAACTGAAGAGACTGCAGTTAGCAATGGATTCTATCTAAATTCTGAAGTGTGTCAAATACATCCCAGCATGTTTAATAAACCGACTCAGGAATCTTCAGGGTTTATGTTACAGTTTTCAGTGCTGATCCAGAATGAAAATCTGCGGAGGATAGCCGACTGTTTACTGCCTGGGGTGGAGTTCTGCATTTACAGATTCCGTGTGGCCCTATTAATAAGAATGTACAGTAGATTTCTATTTTAATTTTAAAAAAGTTAACATAATTTTAAAAACCTTTTTTTTTAGGAAAAAAATCTTTCCAAAAATTGGGTGAACAATATACCAAACGTTTATAATTGTAACATATCATTTATTGCCAAATGCAATCTACTGGAATTTTTTTTTGTATTCCTCTTTAAAACTGAACACTTAACTACTGTATTACAATACCAGGTTATGTCTGCCAATAATATGTGATTAAAAAAACAAAGCCACTCTGACACTATTGATAGAGAAGCCATCTATCCCTCTTCCTTCTGCAGCAACTGGTGTCTGTGCGTCTGTCTGATGGCCGAACTGGAGACATGATGGTGTTAGGCAACGTCCACCACAAACTGGTCTTATCTCCTGACTTCCAGGCTTTACTGAGACAAGCTGCACCGCAGCAGGGACAAGGACCCTGATCATCTCTCAGCCACTCACAGAAAGCCAACCCAGCTGAGAGGCACAGACCTTTATTTTCATTTGTTTGAATTGTGTGGGTTTTTTACCCCACCAAGTGATCACTGTGGAGGAAATGTATATTCTCCATACCTCTCCTCTGAGGTTTTAAGGCAGCTATGTAGGTTACCCTCAGTAACCTGTTTTCTTTGATAATTTTTATGCTATGGTTTAGTTTTGTAAATTTTGAACATCCACGTGTTAGATTTTTTGAGAGGTGCAGCGTGATTTACTCTTCTGCGTCAAATCTACGGTGTGGCTACGTACGCAGGTACATGGAGAGACGACCCTCGTTGGACCCTACGCCGTAGATTTGACGCAGAAGAATAAATCAAGCTTAAGACTGACTGAACAACAGCAAAACACCCCCCCAGCTATGACGCCCAGAGAAAGATCAAGGACGACCTTCACATCCGACATCAGGGACCATCTTTGAACAGAGACAGGCTGAAGTTCTAGTCATTGGTCTGACTGTGTTTTTAACTTACAGATGCTTTGATAACTCCATTTTCATAACTGTGCTTCTTTATTAATCCCTCTAGACCGGTTTCTCACCATGTGTGTAATGTTTTGGGTTCAGTAGACAAAATGGTGCAAAGCAAATGTACCTTCTTAGACTGCTTAAAGGCAGGGTTGGTAATGTTGAAAGTAGCATCCCCTGCTGCGTGCCGTGTCCGTTTATATTTGGGCTCCCATGGTAACAGGTTAGAGCTTACACACTGCCTGCGTGACACGCACGCTCGAGCTGCGCCCAAGACGCGTGCCTGCTAGAAATAGGACCGACACCTATTTTTCATGCGACACGCAAGCGTGTTGGAAGCGTTTCCAGGCAACATAGAATAGAAAAAGATGTTTATATGTCATTTGGACACAAATACATATTAATAAATTAAATGTTTGATGTTAGAGTCTCTAGGTTTTGATATAAATGCAGATATATAAATGTAACTTAAAAAAAAAAATCGATTTTCTAATATTGCACCTGTCAATACAGAAGGAAATATTCTGGAGCCTATTTTGCCGTCAATACTGCCGACGTCTTTGCTGTAATCAGATCAGTATATATTTATGTTTAACATGGTATTTTATTTTATCAATGGGGAAACATCCATGTGTCCAGACAAGGCTAGCAGCAGCAGCAGCGGCGAGTCAGACACCTTTCTGGTGTGTAAAAACGTAGAAAACGCCACGCAGCTGACACGCAACAGAAACGCCACGCTTACGCCACGCAGCCAGTGTGTAGCCGGCCTTACAGTGGCTACAGATATAAAAAGTGTATACTGGGAATAGTTACCAACCCCTGCCTTTAACCAGTAACTGCACTGATGTACAGCTGGATTTTGTAACTTTATTAGTATTTAGCGAACTTAGATATAGTAATATTTTCAGTAAACTAGATGTTTTGTTTGTCTGTTTGGGAGCCTGCTTTTTTTTGCTACCTCATCATTTAATTTGTCAGTTCTCCTAATCTATTTTTGAAAAAAATGACAGCCAAGCTTTCAAATCTGTAGAAGTACATAAACATGTTCAGAGTCTTGAATGACCTCTTAGTGAAAGAGATACAAGAGACTGCTCTATTTTCATTATGCTAGACCGAAGTGCAGCTTTTGATACGGTAGATCAAGTTATCCTGGTATATAAAGATGACTTTTAATGCTATTCATGGCTCCAGATCATGTGCGAAGCCTCAGGTCCTATTGGCTGTTCTTGTGTCTAGAGTATAGACTAGAGGGGACTTGGTGTTTGCTGTCAGGCCACCCCGGCTCTGGAATGACCTGATTTCATTTCATCATCTCCCTTTTTAATTATTATTAAAACAGGACACCAATACACCAATAACTTTTTTGTTTTTATGTCTTTTATACTGATACTCATTATGTTTTATACACTGTACATTGTTATCGGTCTGTTTTATCGTTTTTTTTACCGCCTTTATTTGAATTATGAATATTTGTTATCATTGTTTATCTGTATTTTTATTTTACAAATAAACATTATTGTTATTATACAGTAAGTGTGGGCCTACACCATTATAAACTTTCACATGTTAGTGAAACATGACTTTTCAGAATGATGTTAATAAACACTGCTGAAATTGACGATGCACATATTGTGCCACTGCAGCCTGGTCCGTGGCTGCCGGCCACAGCGTTCTCACTCAATACTGGACCAATTTTGTTTACATTAATCCCTTAGACACGGACGCATGGGAAAATAGGTTTGAAAAACAAAACAAAAAAAAGACCCTTTAAAGCTCGAGGATCAGTCAGTGTTTGCCACAGAGCTATTGGCAATACTATTGGCCCTGCAGTGGACAGAGGAGTATAATAACATTGCATCTGAAAGCTTTTCAGCACTAACAAGCATATAACTTGGAAGTTCATCATTTAGGAACAGCTATTATCAATGAAATATTCCAAATAATGTACAGAATGGAAATGTAGGGTCCCTGTTCATGTTGGTGTGGAGAGAAACCTTAACAAAGATTTCTGAGGGGGAAGCTCCACAGGGTGACTTCATGTGTTTAGACATGTAACGTGAAAACTAGCAGGATCACACATCCTAAAATTAAATATTAAGGTGCTGACTTTCCAACAAAGTCCAGACGCAGTCTGTTTGTAGTCAGCTGAGAAACTCTAGTGAAGCCTTGATTCAATTCAGGGTTCAGGTTTGATCTTTCTGTTTGTTAAACAGCAAGTATGTATCTGTTAGAATAAGAGAAATGGCTGGTTTTGGTGATACTGAGGTAACTTTATACCTCAGTATAACTTTAAACTTCGATTGTTATTTAGAAATATGTGGGAATAAGCTGCAATACTCCATTCATCCACAGAGTGGAGCTGCAACAGAAATCAAAGCAGAAAATATCCATTTACAGTTTTTCTCAGTCACTTTGGTAGAATTACTACAAACAGCACCACACAATTGGATGACCTGTAAAAGCCTGTAACTTGCTTAAAATCTCTAGTCCGTTCCTCAAAAGTAAATCTTTATGTCAATGAACATGCCAGTGGCTTTAGAATGTCGAGTCCTTGTGTGTGTGTTCACAAAGAAGAGGCTTAGTTTGGTCAAAAAGCTTTGTCGTGTTGTCAATATCAAATTGTACTCTTTAGGTATTTTTTACATTACATTACATCTCATTTAGCTGACGCTTTTATCCAAAGCAACTTACAATTGCTATATATATATCAGAGGTCACACACCTCTGGAGCAACTAGCGGTTAAGTGTCTTGCTCCGGGACACAATGGTTGATGTTTTGCAGTGGGAATTGAACCATGGTCTCCCACACCAAAGGCATGGGTCATATCCACTGCACCATCACCACCCACCCATTTTCTGATGTACACTGTGGCTACAGTTTTGATGACAATAATTGAAAATGTACAAGACTTCACCTTTTCTGTACATAATTTAAAAATTTCAACAGTACAAAGTCACACATTCCTTTATGTGACATTAGGATTGCAAGAGATTGGGACAGGATTCACATTTATGCTTTTATTTTTTGGTTTTTCAACAAATGAGTGTCATTGCGATTCAGAAAGAAAACCACAAACCTATTTTATAGCACAAAGAAAGAAAGAAAAATGTCAACATAGAAAAGGTTACCACAGGAAACCTTTCTATCTGGACAATCCCAGTAGTTCCTGACGCTCCAGTCTGTCGGACTCTTCTTCTGTTTTGCCTCCCTACTCGTCCACCACACATCCCTAGTCCTCTTCTTCCCGGCTGTTGACCCCGTTTGATTCCTCTGTGTTCTTCCGTTGTCAGAAATGGGAACACTGTGTTGGGCTGTTTAGATATGCTTGCCAATTGAAGTTGATTTAATGTTTCACACGATCCCCTTCATTAGTGCAAGTCAAGACTCACCGGAGAGCAAGTCATCAATTCTGGACAAATTCACAACAACACTGTAAGAACAATTGGAACGTACTGGGTGGAAAACTTGCTTGACCGATTATGACAACCATGTTCAACCAATTTTGCATTTGAAGACATATTTAATGAAGTTATGCCAATATGTTTTGGGGGGGGGTAAGACAATCAACATGACATAAGCAATTGATCATGTAAAAAACAGCAGACACTTGTACATGATCAATTGCTTGCATGTACAAAAGCAATTGCAGTTTGACCAAAACAATGATACATTGCTTGTGCATAAGTGACTAGATCATGTGAAGGTTGAACAAGCAGTTTTGAGAGTGTCAATTGTGATCTGAGGAATGCGACTGAGAAAAGCTGAAAATGTACAGCTGTTGTAATGAACAGAAGTAATGTGTAGTGTGAAGGAGGCTCAGCGTCTGCAGAGACGGTGTAGGAGGATCAGAGGAGCGTTGCTGAAAATGAGCATATTTGAACTTTAAGCCTCCCATAGTACAGAGAACAGGCCCTGTGTTTGTGCGGTGTGTTCTTCTTACACCATAAAAAGGTCATTTTGTAGAAAGGTGTATGCACATTTTTATTTAGTAAATACACGTTACAAAGAAAACATGCCATTGGTAATGCGGTCTGAAAATGGTAGCACTAAATACATTCTACTGTAGAAGCAAAATAAACTGTCAATACTGAAAGTACGTTCTTCATAATTAACAGGTGTTTTCATTACAAATATGAAGACCAAAAAGAATCTGGATTTTAGGACTGTTAAACGACATTGGCTGAATTTCCACATAAAATGTTTGACACAACTGAGCTGCTGATGATCGACTTCATACGGTGAAATCAGAACAAACTAGTATTTTGCAGTTGTCATCTGAGGGTGGGAAGATCCTTTATGCCACCAAAACATAATCATTTGGATGAAGGCGCTGTGGGAGAAAAAGCTTATTTTATTATAAACAGCTTTTTTTTTTTTTTACAGCAGTTAACAGAACAAAAAGCATCTCATATAAAGCTCAACTGCAACAATGCATCATTTGGAACTTTTGGTGTTTAGAAAACCAACATGTCAGTCAATAATGTTACTTTTGCCATAAATGACAAATAGCAGTATTTCACAGTTTGAGGTTGCGACTGTACAATGTTTGACTAAGTCAACAACAGCAATGAAACAACAAATTCAGTCAGGTTGCATTCAGGGGAACCAGGACACGGTCTGCTCCTTAGAGGAAGTGGTGTCTGGGAATTTGAACCAATGGAACTTTCTCAACTTACTGAGAACTGGCCAACAAGCTGCAGTAAGGGCAGCACACTTCCACAGGTGACATACCCTTTGTTAAGGATAAAGGGGCTGTCATTCTAGATTTTGGGGACAACAACAGTAACCCTTCTATTCCCCTAAAACATATTGCGGTTACACTCAGGGCAATAAAACCGTTTAACCTCAGTATCCGTGCCTATTATCACTTTAACACTTAATTCAAATGTCAAAGCTTCTGAAAACATTACATTTCATCAACTAACTCACTTTCTTAGCTTGGAAAAATCCCACTTTACATCATTTAGATGGATTCAACCGACCAATCAAAACCAGGGTGTGTTTGTAGAGAGCGACAATAAGATCACATTGTTCTTGTAAAATGTAATATTTGATGTAGTTTTCACAGAACAAAGGTGATAATAAGGTTATTGTGAAATGATCTTCATCTGTCTGAATGCTGTAAAAGATTTGCCCTGTTGAACCTAAGAAGCTAACAAGAAAGACAACAGTGACTTTGAAGTTTGAGGGAAAAAAACAAGCCGAGCACAGCCCTGGGTCATCAGAACTGTCGTCAGTTACCATCACGACTCTTTTTCCCTCTACTCTAGATGTGACGATAAACACATCTTATGTCTTCTTGGTAGTCCTGACCGTTTTCACAGAGCTACTTTTTGTTGTCTTCCCAGTTGTTTTGGACTTCCCTGTGGCAGTGGCCTTCTTCACTGCTTTAGCTTTCTTCGTTCCTTTCTTGGCCGCTACAGTTTTAGCAGCAGGTTTTTTCTTGGTAGACAGGGTCTGCTCTCGGATCAGGTCTTCTCGTCCAATATCCATCATGTGGTCTTCCCACGACTTCATCTCATTTTTATAGCGAATTTTGTCATCCTCGGCCAGCTGTGTGTAGACCTGAGATGTAGAATAAACATATAGAATATGTGAATACTGCACACAACACTGAATTTATTGTTTCATATGTGCAGCGGCATGAAGGCCTAATTAAAAATAGGGGATATGCAATGATTGTTTGGCCAACCTGTTTCTGATGACTGAAGAGATTCCTCCAGTCCTCCATCAGTGACTTCATCTTTGCCTAAATGAACAGCATTGGCAGAAACATTATATCACTGACTAGTGTGCAAAGCCATGGGAATTTTGTGATACAAGCATATAATCACACGTTTCCATAAAAAGCTTAAAAGTGAAGCCCATGCCTTAACTGGCATTCTATCTAAAGTCCAGCAGGGGGCGACTCCACTGGTTGCAAAAAGAAGCCTGTTTCTAGTCAATGGAAAAATCAGCCTACTTCTCACATAGTTTTCATACCTCAGTAAACATCAAAATGTGTTTATGGTCTCAATCGCTAGTTTCTTGTCTTTTTCAATACAGCTTGATGTACATTTTGTAAATTATGGTCCCGTTTATATTAAAACGGACGATAAAGCAGGGGATGCTTTAGGGTCATGGCTACACGCCGACCTGTCCATCATAATAGAGGCTTAGCAGCTGCAGGTCATCCCAGCCAGGGAGCTTTGTTGCATGTCATGCCCCTCTCTCACTCCCCTGGTTCCAGTCTGCCTCTTCTCTAGCAACTATCCAATAAATATGAAAATACGCCCCAAAAAATCATCTTATAAAATAAGAAGAAAACAAATCTGCAGACGAAGTCAGAAAGACATTTGTGGCAATGGTGGTATTAGATGGCCCCCCAAAAAATGGGTTAGATACCTAAAAGGCTTGCTGAAAGGGGGAGTGACAGTCAAAAAGATGGATGAAAAGATACATTCTATTATAGGTGATGATATACTTCGGGATGCAACATAGGATAGACAGCAGTCTGCTTTAAGACCCGGAGGCATTTTCCTAAAACATCATGTTGAAACAATACGGAGAATATTCATATTTTTATTATTTTTGTTAATTTCAGTATAAAGTGTTTCCCTCCCACTAACGAAAGGTCTCTGGAATTTACATATGTACAAAAAGTCTACAACAAATGATCCGCTAATTACAGTACAAACAGTTCTGTTTATACAAGTTTATTTTGTAGAGTCATTTTGATGTTGTGTCTCAGATTTAAATGTTTTCGTTCTATGACATGACACGTGCAACTCATTTTGGTCTGACCAGTCCCTGGCAGACCAGTCCATCACTATTACTACCTGTGAGTATTAGTGATGGACTGATTATTGGGCCTGGCTGATTATCGGGTCATTTTTTTGGAAGTTTGCAGAATATATGTATCAGTGTTTTATTTGCCTGATAACAGATTAGGGTTGGGTACCGTTTGTACTTTTACGATTCCGATGCTGAACCGGTACTTTTAAAACGATTCCGATTCCTAAACCGATTCTTGAAAAACTGAAAAATGACATAAAAGAAAGGCTTTTTATGGAGTTTTTTTTTTTAATTGAAAATTATTTCTATTTAACAATATATTAACGTTTTAAAGTACTTAAATATATAATAAGTGAACCTAAGTCACCTAACACACAACTACAATAATTTAACAAATAACAGTATTAACAAGTAACAACAAAATAAATGTTGAGTTGGTATGCCAACCAGCTTCAAACTTTAACAGTTCTTTTGCAGAAAAATGACCATATTTGCCTTCTCTGGCAAGATACTCCACCTCTCCTGACTTATGGCATGTAGGCCTACTGCACAGGAGAAAACTCTCTCAGACGGTGTCCAAGAGGTCTGTACACACACAGGTAGGAGTTTGAAAGGGCAGGCAATTTGGGGAGGCCTCCCCCACCACCAGGCTACAGGCTCTTGTCCTGAACGATAGACTAGCAGAGTAAGTGTTAAATGTTTACTAGCGATCACGTGCAGTCAGTGAATGGTTAATATGCTTTCACGTCTGTTTTGGTGAGCCCAGAGGGAAAATATGCCATTTTAAAAGTAGACCACATTTACGGTAGCTAGCTAACGGTAGAATACAGAGAAAGTGTGATATTTTTACGTCCGTTTCAGAGCGTGTACAAAAAGCCGTCTATCAGCAGGGATTGTAGAGTAGCATGTCGGGGGAATAGCGCGGAAATATTTCAGTCGGAACTGAAATTCGCGTTCTAATCCGGTTTCACTCACCACTGAGTCCCCCCCCACCAACACTATCTGACTCTCTGTTACTGAGGATTATGTTGAAAGTTTCTAATTTATTAAATAATTGCTACTACACCTAATGTCAAAAAATCGGAACTGACCCGTTAAATGTCAAGTCATGGTGCTGTGGTTACTGACCTGTGTGGTGGTTCCTCTGGCCTCCTCAAAGTGCTCCGACATGAATATGTTGAACGGAGAGCGAGGACGCTTGGGCTTCCCCAGGTTGGTCAACTCCTGGATCACACACGAGCACACAGAAGAGGCACGTGTGTTGTTCAACGACGTGACGACAACAGGTGATATAATAAGGTTTCATACGCAGATTGCTGATTGAGGCTATTCCAGTTCATGTGTCACTCCCATGGTAAGCCCTACATTCAAACCTCTGGTTGTGTGCACCCTGCAGTGCTACAGTGTGTCATAGGACAATATACTGTCAGCACAGTTAAACTTTTAGATAGTTTGAATATCAAGTCTTAAGATGTGTTTCAAAGAGCACATAAATGATAATCTATCTTGAAGCTCTTGACAATATAGCACCCCGGCCTTTCCCTGGTCCCTATCTACTACTATCTCTCTTACCCTCTTTTTGCGGATGGCCTTCCTCTTGGCCATCCTCTGCCTCTTCTCCACGGCTTGTTGCTGGATCTGTGCTGGGGTCAGCTGGGCCTGGTAGCGCTGGAAGTCCAACTTAAACTGCTCCCTGGCCCGTAGAGAGGCTTCCTGAAAAGGCTACAAGGGTAAAGAGACAAAAAAAGAAGATAAAGGGTATGTGTTTTACAATGAATTAGTATCACAGAGATAATTTGCCACTTCTGACCACTGCTTTATTCTACAATTTAAAAAATTCAAGGCACTATTAAAAACTTGAAAAGGTATACAGTTTATACGGTTTAACAAGTAAAGGAGTGAAATACCTGTTTCTGTTCAGGGCTCAACGTTCTCCACTGCTGGGCGATTTTCCTGATGATATCCACTGATTTGATGTCTGTGAGCAGCAATTATATGATGATCATTGATGACAGAAATGTAGCATTTGAGTCCTTGACTTACCTACTCACACTGCTTATTGTACCACAAGCTGTTACTGCCAAGCCATTGCATCAAGTTTATGAAATCAATAACTTGGGATGCCTTCTGTAGAAGTATCAAGTGTTGCATATTTTACCTGGGTTGTGTCTGGTCATGACTGGCTGCTGTTGCAGAACATATCTCATGTATCCGTTTAGAGGTCTCTTCGGGGGCCCGCTGGCCTGAGAGGTCAGCCATTTTACTGAGTTGATGTATGCAGCTGGGGGGATACTGGTACACCTACAGCATTCACGTACACGCACACACAGAAATATGATATCATGATAATACTTTATTGATCCCAGATACATGCTGCAATTTACATGGTGGTACATACTCAATAGTAACATACATATAATAATATCAAAAAGTAGTTGCAGTCCAAAAGCCTTTTTTTTAATTTATTTTTTTATTTTTTTTAACACAACTAATTAATTCTGGGCTTACTGCGGTTTAGTGTCACAAATTATTTTCCAAAAACTGTGACTGAGCATCCCAGAGGATGAGGGTCTAATTTGAGACAGGTTAAGGCTAGGGGTAGGGTAAGGTATAGAACAGGTGGTTTAGTAGATTCATAATTAATTAAGGACATTGTATGGGGTATTTGGGACACTAAACTGCGCAGTATACCTTAATTCATAATATATATACCACAAACCAAAGCAGAACTTCTTTCAATAATGGTGGATGGAGAGATCGGTTTTATTCACGTAAAGTATTGCTTACTGGACCATCTGTATGTTATGGCCTCGAGTCATAACTCTATTACAAAAAGCCAGACAGCATTAAACTGCAGAAGGCGTAAAACTGCTGCACGTTAGAGAATTATTCTTTCACTTCTAGCCCTAACCTAACGACAAGTACATTAGTCTCAATTTAATGTATCCATATATTAGCATGTATATATAATATACATGCTAATATTAACTCACGAAAAGCTCCTCACTTTGGTTATTGAAATGAACGTAAAAACAATCAATATGCCAGCACGTTTGTTGACTGAGGGTCATAGAGTAATTAACTCTCTTATTTACCACACACATATCCTAATACTACCTAATGATTGTCATTTTAATGATAAAAACGTAACGTTACAGTAACGTTATGCGGATTGCCAAGAGAGCAAGCTAAAGCTAGCTTGCTAACTGTGCTCTACAACTAGACCACAACTTGAGCTAACATAGTAAAGTAACTTGAGGTTAGCTACCTTGCCAGAGTGCTTGTGCAGGAGAGAACACTGAAGGACTTAGCCAACCAGCTAGCACTTGCTGTCATGAAGCTAAACGGAGCCATGTCGGAGTAAATGCACGTAAATGACGTTAAGCGGAGGAATGGAAGACACAAGTATTGTCCCGCAAAAGCAACGTGTTATTATATTCACGCATTAGATTGTTCTTATTGAAGCCGAGCCTCTTCTCCTCCTCCTTGTTGACATGCATGGGCTGCGAAAGGCGCCTTAAGTCTCCCCCGGTGGATTGTGGGTAAAGGTCAAAGACAGAAGCAGCCTATAGTTCCGTTTCCGCATAAATCCTGTTCGGTTTTTTCGAACCGGTACGAACCTGCAGAAGCAGAAGTTTTAACAGAAATATCTGGGATAAAATGATTTTTAGAAGGTTTTCTTGCACTACATGGAGATTCTCCTTGTGCACACAACACACTGAGACGTTGTTACAGTAGAGCGGATAGCCAACAGGGGGGGCCATCGTCATGTGGACTTGTGACTGTTGGCTACATTGTTGCCATAAACTTCTGTTAGATTGCGCTTTAGACTCTGAAGTGTTACAAACGACAGTTATGTCGTTATGCAGTAGCAAAACATCTTATTTTATACAGTGAGGAAGGGTATCTTCTCAAATGTTCTTAAATTCGCCTATCGCGTAATCTAGGAATATACTAATCACTGAACCAGGTATGAGATCATTTTAAGGACTGGATGAACCCACAGGCACCAGGGCACAAATGAAGGAGCCACCTTAAGTTAAGGCCTATATTTCTGTTTAGCCTACATTGTGTGTCACTAATTAATATAATTAATCAAACTAACACAAACAATTGCCACACAGGACCATGAGGCCTTCAGTGTCAGTGGCCCTTAGGCAGCTGCCCTCTTTGCGTGGTCTGTAACCCAGCCTTGTTCATGTGAAAAAAATATGAAATTATTAACAAAAACAGTAACAAAACTATCAAGGAAACATAAAACACACAACCACTCGTAACACAGTAATATAATAGTCATACACATCCTAATACACACAATGGCTGTAGATTTATAGTGACATCTAACTCTATGAGCAGCAAGAGCTTGTGTACATATGTCAAAAGTAGGAACAAAACTTGAATTAGACAAGCTGATCCATTTTAGTTAAAAAAATCATTCATTAGCATCTGTTAGCTCTCAGTTAAGTCTACCTCACAATGTTAAACCCTTACGACTAAGAAAATGGAGAAATTGAATGTCACACAAATCACGTGCAGACATCAATTAATTCTTATTAATTGAGAGATTTTTGAATAGGCTCTTTATTGTAAATACACAATCTCTGTATTCACTGTTAACCCTTGTGTTGTCTTCTATTCGACCATGCATAGTCCTCCTGGGTTTTTGGCACTTTGACGTTTAACGCTTCTTTTCACTACCATGTATAAACACAACACAAACTCATTACTAGATTTACACTTATTTTTGGAATTCATGGTCAATAAACCTCATTTATAGGTTTATATAGGAAATTATAACTTATTCTTGAGTTAAAAAGCAGAAATTATGAATTTTTTTAACTAATATTAAAGCAAGGATAATCACAGAATGGCATATGTCAACATTCAGTCGAGTTTTTTTCAAATGCTAAAAAATTTAACAAAACACACAAAATTCAATGAAAACATAGATTTTTGTTGTACTTGCGAAGCATGTTGTATGGAATCATCCATGTTATATTTTTGGGTAATCACAATTAGGTAGTTAAAAAGAAACTCATATTACTGACATTTATTATTATATTACTGATATTACATTTAGACAACGGGTCAAATTTGACCCAAAGACAACATAAGGGTTAACCCCCATTTTCAACTGTATGTGGGTAATACATTGTTTTACTGGAATTGTCCCACCACATTGTGTGTTGTTAATGCAGTCCGCTCTGGCTACCCAATTAACCTATATGCAATTAAAAACATTTTGCTGCCTGATCTTGAGACTGTGTCAAAATTAAGTTGTAAAACCATTATTTCATATTTGTGCTTAAATATTACATATTACTAAATTAGTTTGGATTTAATTAAAGAACCACATATCAAATGTGGGGCCAGGTATTATTTTGGAATAAAGAAACTGGAGGCTTTCTCCCATGTACCATTAAATGCTGGCTACCATAATTACAACTGACCTAACCATATTAATACAAAACAATATGACCACTAAATTAGACCATGTCAACACAACAATATTGCAAAATACAAACTGCCTGCCACAGATCAACACTGTTCAATCAACACTGATAAAAACCATAAAGTCATGATAAAAACTGCACCATTCTTTAATTCAGTACAAAAGGTGCCACACAGGCCTCAAAGACACAAGTGAGACTGCTTACACAGGAACAGAAAATGGGATTTTTACCATTTCTATAGCATAGATAGATATACAGACAGACTAGGTCAAACAGAACACATTAAACCTTAGGTACAGGTTTCATGGTTAAAAATCTAATTTTTGTGCCTGTGTAAATCCAACCAAAAAGCCAACATCACTGCTAATCTCAGGGGAAAAGAGTACATACTTTTAATGACAGATTTACATTGTGATCATTCTAAATGAAAAAAATGTTATACTATACAATTAATAACAATTATAATAAAAAGACAGTACTAGGTGCCTTGACTTGTAATTGCTCCCATTTTCAGGGAAACTGCAACAGTACATTGTTTCATTCCACTTGGTCTGCTACAAGATGCAAAAGAACTATAAAAAAAAAAAATAAAAAACTCCATCACCCACTGAAAATGTGTCAGAATAAGGGGCTTACATATTTGGCATTCACCCTTCCACATTTCCATGGTTCACTGCGTTTCCTTGCAGGCTGCTGATGAGCGCAGCAGGGACTGAACCTGGGTTTTTCCAGTTATGGAGCAGCTTGTCTAACATGTATGCTATTCTTCTGCTGCACTATTACTCAGCTCCTTTAAAAAATAAAAAAGGCTTATTGCTGAATGGCATACATTGGGATTTATGACCTACAATCCACTAGTTTTACTTCAAAAAGGAAGAATGCTTTGAAGCAATTTGTAATAAACTCATAAATAAAATTTCCTTGATACAAAAACAAACAACATACCAAACTTTGAAATATCACGGTATCTATGAAATGCCAATAGGCAATATTTCCCTTCTGCTCAAAGTAAAACCTTCTGCTTCCATATAAAAACAAAGAATGTATGTCATGGTCTCAGATTAATTATCATGTTAATAACAGTTGTTTGAATGAAAATTATCTAAGATTACGTAATGATTCCATACTATAATTTACAGTGTGTTGTGACATAAAAAAAAAAAAGGAAAAGTTCTCAGCATGTTTTTCTTCATCTTTCTTTTTCTTTACATGGCATACTTTTGGGTCCAATCTTTTGCTAGTTTGTTGTATCTGAGGATAGAAAAGAATAGAGTTGGTTGATGATAACTGACAACATCAGGTACACACATGTCCTGAGCTGATGTTGATATTGATATTACTGGACAATAAAGCACCATCACTCACTTGTCTTTGTCGTTCTTGTACATGTGAGCTATGTCTGGAACTAAGGGGTCGTCTGGGTTTGGATCACAAAGCAATGAACATATGGACAATAAAACTGGAATGAAGAGGAATTTAAAAAAGATCACATTAGTTAACATGTAGATAAAGGATGTTTAAAATGAGCCTACCCCAGATATATCCCTACTTGTAGTCACCAGGAGCGATGAGTTCTGTGTCCTGTGTCAGCATAGACTGGGAAGTGGGAGGGGAAGGTATGCTGTACAAAACTAAAGATTTAAATTCTGAACAGCACTGCATTCATTAGTTATTTCCACAATAGAAACAAGAAGCAAACATTGTGACATTTGTGCATTGAAGAGTCTATGAAAAGTATCATGTTGATCAAGGAAGAGAGTAGATCGAGAGAGAGCGAGTACAGCATTTTCTCCTCAGGCAGAGTGAAAAACAGAGATCAAAGCCTCCCATTCAAACCGCGCTCACGAAGGTCCCGTGGAATATGGACAGCTACAGTAGCTTGGAAATAGTGTCATGGGCACTGAATTTGAATCACTTTACTGTTTAAAACCTAAACGTTAAATCACCAGTTTCACGTGTCAATGCCGTCTCCTAAGGTCTGGTCTATGTGCTGGATTTCGTTCTTAGCAGTGGTTAGCTAGCAATTAGGCCCACTGCCTGCAACAGTATTGATAATATGTGGCACAATGTTTAGTATGTGAATCGACCAAGACATATTTTCTTTGTAAATAATACAGTCAAGTGGTACAGCTCAAGTTGCTTCAGTTTAGGCTTGTGAAGGTTTTTCCAGCATAATCTGTTCATATGGGACCACGCTCAGGACCCATAACACCTTATATTATATATACTATACACTAGTAGCTACATTGCCGGCCGAGAGATAGATAGATATATATATATAATATATATATATATATATATATATATATATATATATATATATATATATATATATAATATAATATAATAATGACAGTGGAGTTGCTGTTGCAGTTACAGTTGACACAGTGAAAGCAACAGGAGGCTGTAATTACCTTTAGACACTGTTAGTGCTGGAGACCACTGTGACCGTAGAATGTCCAAACAGATACTCCCATTGCTGTTTATATTCGGGTGATAAATCTTAGTTGTAAATGCTACCTGTAAAAAAATAAAAATAAAGAAATAAAAGAACAGTCACACAGGTTTGTGTGATCCACCAACTGCTTGTTCTTGAGAACAGGCATCCATTACAATCACGGAATCTACAACTTGTCAGGTATTATTCCTTACATAATTTATGAGACAGGAGAGGGTTTTCTGATTGCACAACGACCACAATAAATTCCACAGTATGACAGGTCAAAGCTTTAAGTAATCAAACCAGCTCATACCTTCGGTGGCTTGAATGGGTAGTCGGTGGGGAAGTGGATTGTGAGAAAGAATACTCCTCCTTGGTAAGGACTGTCACCCTGATATAAAGACATGTGTGAGACATTGCTGTCAGTAAAACATTTCACACAAAGCATTCAGCTGAAACCAATGAGTGACAATAAGCACATTACAGTCACTTTCATTGAGGACAGGGACAAAATAATGTGTTTTTGAACATTAAAGCATGTAAACATGTTCTAGTAGAAACCCAAAATAAAAGTTTGAACCTAAAAGTGAGTGTTATATGGCACCTTAATATAAAAAGTGTACTTTCAAGTTCAAAGTAGGGCTGGGCATTATATATTAATATTATATCGACATCGATATATGAGACTAGATATCGTCTTAAATTTTGGATAATGGAATATCGTGATATGACATGTCTTTTCATGGTTTTACAGTCTGCTTTACAGTAAAGTGATTTTGTGAACTTACCAGACTGTTCTAGCTGTTCGGTTATTTGCCTTTACCCACTTAGTCATTATTTCCATATTATTGATGGTTATTTATCTAAAATGTCATTGTGTATATTTTTTGTTAAAGCACCAAAAGTCATCCCTACAATATCACGGCAATATCGACATCTGGTTTTTGGTCAAAATTGAGCCAAAGTAATACAAGGGGATGCAAAACAATTGAAACAAAGTGCTATAGTGGACCAAACAAATCCCCACTAGTCCCAATAGCTACTAAGAGACCATAATGTAGTACAACCACAGGAGTATGTATGGGAGGACTGAAAGCCTTAAGTGATGGTGTGATACTCACCGGACCCATTATGGTTGCTTGCCAATGAAACACTAAAAGCAATTAAGGGGAAGAGAGAGAGAGAGAGAGAGAGAGACACAGGAAAAGGTAAGCTGTACACATCACAGACACAATGTTCATCAGCCATCATCCATCAGTTACAACGCACTGTGTCTTAAGAAGCTCATACCTCTACCCAGCTTTCCCTGATGTTAGGTACCTGTGAAGCCACAGCCATACTAACAACAGCCATTACCTTCCCAGATTACTGTCTTTGCCTCGATTATTTAAAAAGCTAACCAAACCAACTGCAGGGGTTACGTGCCTTAAAGTATTGCCCTGAACTTTACCTACATAAAATTTAAGTTATAAACAAAAAAAAAACCCGTAATCTTGTAGATTTATAATAAGTAGTTTCAACAATCAGCCATTCTTCAAAATGAGTAGTGAAGGTAATAAATGATACTATTAAATTTGTAAGAAGTAATTTTTATTGTATTAATTAAAATATTCACTCTATTTTTCAGTACTTATTTTATAAAATGTAATCGTTGAAATCATACTGTATATCCCCACAAGGAATGCCTCATACTTGACCTTTTGGAAAACCCCTCACCCAAATTGATTGTCACATTGAAAATGATTGTCCAATCATAGCTTTGCAACTGCAAATAGGCACAGCAGGACTGTCAAGCTTTGGAGTCTTCTCGCTGAGGTGGAAATCACCAATCGCTTTGCTAATTTGAATGACTTGTTTCAGTTCTGTTCAAAGATTCGCAGTCACTGACTATGGATTTCATTCGCATATTTGTCTAAGCGTAGTGCTCGCATCACTGTTGAAATGCACATCAGTACATACCTCAGTAAATGAATGCATCACGGCTCAGATATTTTAGTACGTAAAACAGTAGGTGAACGGCTCACGATTAAGAGGTAATTGTACGACAATAAGAGAACGCATCTCCGCCCCGGGGCGGCGACATTCAGTGCTAACTTTCTTCAGTTCAGTAGTACATTCAGTCTGTTTATGGTCCAAGCTATTATGCTCAGTTTAGTACAAAATTAGCCTATACAAGCACTATACATAAGGTGAATGGGTCAGTAGCCTATTATTAACGTGTCTGTGGCTTTAGTGGTCTTTTAATAAGGAAATAACATACTGTAAATCACAGCTGACAAAGGTGCTTTCAGTCACATTGCTAAAAGCAGTTTGGTCAGTTACAATGGCGATTCTGTATAGTCAGAACCATTTAAAGATTCATTTATTAGGATTTGTTAGTACATGTAGTGAATACCTCTAGTGGTGTGCATGGTGTACTATATTGGTGTCATTTTTTTGCCTTTTCCAAAAACACTCAAACCTCTGTACAAAAAAATCTAAGTTATGATACCTGCAGGCAGAGAACTTCACTGTGTACCTGCAGTCCCACTAAAAGTATTGCAGAATTTCCCAACAATGGCTAGAATGATGGGTATTTGTAACATCTGACATTTTCACTACACTTGAAGTAGGCTAGTTGTTGACAAAGCTAAGTGGTGGCTCCGCTACCTATGTAATCTGGACTGGAATCTGGAACCCCTCTTTCTCCCTTAACTATGCAAGGCCCAACAACTGAAATGCCATCATCTTAAAAAACGTCCATGCTGTCGTTTCTATTTCTAGGACAAAGTCTGTTTCTACAATTCCCTTCTTTGTTTATTTTATGTAAGTCGGCGAGAAACATTTTCTTTTGCGAAATACATTTTGGGCATTTACACACATTAACCATAAAAAGTGCCAACAGGCAGTGGGAGCACTCAGGACATGAAATGTGCATGTGTACTCACAGTCTTCCCCCACAGGGCCAGCAGAGCACTGTGCTGGTGGGTCTCTCTGCAGGTCATGCAGCTCCTGCTCAATGCAGCAAAAAATACTCCTGTTAGTTATTTAGCTGAACAGGTATTGATCAAATGTAATAATATTTTTTTTTTTAAACTTTAGTAACAGCTTGAGAGCACATCTGAATCAAACCTTTTGGGCACTACTGTGATTTTTTGATGATTAACGTTTGAGTTTCTCTAAGTGACACTCGCTTATATCTGTCCGTTTTGTTTCTCTCTTTAACACAAAACTAAAGACTTCATCATGTGTACCAGATGAGGTTTTCCAGGAAAGTTATCAGATAACGAAAAAATATTTGACAAAAAACAATCCTAACTCAAGGTCAGCTTTGACTGGTCCTCTCCACGACATCTCAAGGTATTCCTTAATGGATTGAGCAGTAAGCGGACCCTGAGTTAAGATTTTTTTTTTGTGTGTCAAATTACAGGTTCCAAGGTTAACTTTCATGTAAATAGAATTGGTTCTTTTTCTCCACTACCTTCTCTCTTCTTCCAACTGAGGTTAGTGCCACCAATGTGTTAAAAGGTGTACTCCAGCAGACCTTGCCTGGTAAATATCCACGTCTTTCCACAACCCTAGTTTTTCAGACAGGCTTGCTGTTATTATTTCCAAGCCTAAACTGAGATCTCCCTGACAACTCATTTGGGTTATTTTCTCAAATGTTAGAAAGCTTCTCCAGAGCCATAGCAGATATCAAACTGTTATCACAGGCTGAGTAGTTTACTAGTCATGCTTAGCACTAAACTTCAAGTATAAAGTTGGAGTGCCCCTTTAAAACAACATGAAAAGTAGCCTAATACATTTAAGATCTTTGGCTTATTTTGTGAACAAGAAAAAATGTGTTTTGTAGAAGAACGGATTCAGCAAGGTAAGGTATCTGTACTGAGGTTGCTGGTGTCAACAATAATCACCCCTAATCCCTGAGCGGGACATTTTTCACTTTCAGTTTTGGATAAATAACTTCATTGTGATGTAACCAATATGCCACCACAAAGCATTTACAAAGAAAGAAATTGTTAAGATAAAAGTTTCAATATATATTTGGTCTGTCACTTATTAACAAACATCAGCAGCCCCAGTAGCAGGGTAAAGGGTGCACAATTATTTGGGTGTGGTTGCTAAAAAAAAAATGTATTAGCTACATAGGGATATTGGCCTGCATCAGTTTTCCACATCACCGAATAGCAGACATCCCTTCTCGATGTTTCAATGGCAAATAACTTGTCCCAAAAAGCTTTGTACTTTCCTTCAGCCCTCCTCCCATCAGGTTACTTCCTGGTTGCAAGGAGTGGCATAAGGGAGAAGAGCCTTCGAGATCTTCCCTAGGAGGAGCTATACCTATGTTAAAGATTTCATGAAGTGCACACAATTAAGCAAAATCACTTGTGTTTCATCACATCAGAAGTTCCTATTTCCCAATTCAAATTCTGTCCTTCATGAGGACTTGTGGTAGTTTAGAGATACCTGACGCTGAGCCTTTATCCACATCTAGTATTCTACTAAGGCTGTTAAGCTAACTAAATAGCAGGGGTAACGTTACATCATTAAAACGGAGAAACCGTAAGGAATAAATGGCATTGTGTGTTGAGAAGCACTTTCCTTGTCACTGCATAATTTGTCTACCGTTAAGATGTACAGTTCAAGTACAACAGGGCTGTTGTCCGGTTACTTAGACAAGTTAGATAACATTAGAGAACACACAATAGTGACGGCTTCGAAAATAGTGACAGATTAACATGGAAGTAGCCCGACTAGTTGTTAGCAAGCTAGCACGAAACTTTGAAGTTGTCACTGGCTGCTGTATCTGTTCTGGGAGGTGTCAACAAACAAATCATTTCCAAAAATGTTACGTAGTTAGTCAGAAGTTGCTCTGAAGCGGGGGTAGCGTTTAAATCGTTATTAAACCTTTTATAGAAATGAACTCTGGGCCAGTTAGCTACCATTAGCTGGCAACCATAGCTAGCCAGTCAAATTTACCTTCTGTATTCTTTTCAGTGCCATGTAGATGCAGTTTGCTCCTCAACTGTCGTCGACTCGCTCTTTATTTAAATTTCACTATTATTGTTGACGAACCAAATGGCTGTAGTTTATTCCCTGAGTACTTCGACAACCGGGTATGTGTTTGTGTTTTTATAAAACCTCTTTTGTTTCCGCTTTCTCCTGTTTACGGTCGATCCTCCAAAGTGGATCATGGGAAACGTAGTTCTGAATATTGCAATTTGGTGTACAACAGAATACATCCATGGGAATTACACTAGGAGTCTTGCATTGCTATTAGTTCTCATATAGCAGTTTCTGGTTAGTTTGAAGCCCATGAAGGTTTCAATATATTTTGATTGCATTTTATATATATATATATATATATATATATATATTATTATATATTATTATTATTATTATTATAATTATATATATATATATATATAATAATTATAATAATAATAATAATAATAATAATAATAATAATAAATTGGAATTATATATGGCTTTTCATGGACTCAAAGTTCGCTTTACAGGGCAGGGTAGATTATAAAAACATAACAAAACAAAACGAGCAAACAAAACAATTAGAACAAAACAAGATACAGATGAAAAGGGAGGGGGCAGGTGGACTATGGGTAGGCTGAGGTGAAGAGATGGGTCTTGGTAGGGACTGGAAGATGGTGAGGGACTCAGAGGTGCGGATCTCTTGGGGAGGGGAGTTCCAGAGCCTGGGAGCTGCTCTGGAAGAAGGCTCTGTCCCCAAAACAGCGCAGGTTGGACTTTGTGGATGGAGAGGAGAACCGGCTGAGGTGGATCTGAGGGACCGTGAGGGTTGGTAGGGGGAGAGGAGGTCAGTGAGGCATGAGGGGGCCAGATGGTGGAGGGGCTTTGTAGGTGAGGACCAGGATTTTGTAGGTGATCCGGTGGGAAATAGGAAGCCAGTGGAGTTGTTTTAGGACTGGAGTGATGTGGTGCCAGGATTTGGAGCAGGTAATGAGGCGGGCGGCTGAGTTCTGGACCAGTTGGAGTCGGTTGATGTTGGTAGAGCTGATGCCGAGGAGAAGTGAGTTCCAGTAGTCCAGTCGGGGAGGAGATAAGAAGCGTGAATGATTCTTTCAGCAGCGGGGGGTGTGAGAGAGGTGTTTGCTGATTTTGGCTGGCGGAGGTGAAAGAAGGAGGTTTTAATGACTTGCCGGATGTGAGGCTCAAGGGAGAGGGGGGAATCAAAGATAACGCCAAGGTTGCGGGCCTGGGGAGATGGGGAGACAATGGTGCCGTCGATGGTGATAGTGGAGTTATTGGTTTTGCTGAGTGTGAATTTGGAGCCGATCAGAAGGAATTCTGTTTTGTCGCTGTTGAGTTTGAGGAAGTTGTGTTGCATCCAGGTTTTAATAGCTGACAGACAGGAGTTGATGTGGGAGAGGGGAGGATTGTGGGGGATTTGGTGCTGAGGTAGATCTGGGTGTCGTCCAGCATAGCAGTGGAAGTCCAGGTTGAAGTGGCGGAGTATCTGACCAAGACGGAGGATGTAGATGATGAAGAGGGAGGGCTGGTCAGGGCATTGAGGAACACCTTGAGTGACTGTGGCTGTGGCAGAGGTGTGGTTGTGGAGAGATATGAAATGGGATCTGTTGGAAAGGTAGGAGTGGAGCCAGCTGAGTGCAGTACCTTTGATACCGAGGTCTTTGAGTCTGGTGAGCAGGATGTTATGGCTCACAGTATCGAAAGGCTGCACTCAGGTCGAGGAGGATAAGGATGTTGAGGGAACCGGTGTCAGCAAAGGTGAGGAGTTCGTTGAGGACTTTGAGGAGAGCGTTTTCTGTGCTGTGTAGGGGCGAAAACCAGATTGGAGAGGTTTGAATAAGTTATTGGCATGAAGATGGGTTTGTAGTTGTGAGCGGCACTATGTTCCAGGGTTTTAGACAGAAAGGGGGTTGGATATTGGGCGGTAGTTGTTGAGAGAGGAGGGATCCAGACCAGGTTTTTTAAGGATTGGGGTGACAGCAGCAGTTTTGAAAGCAGAGGGGACAGTTCCAAGGGACAGAGAGGAGTTGAAGAGGTTAGTGAGGTAGGGGCATAGGACCGGGAGGCAGGACTTCAGAAGTGGAGTAGGGAGGGGGTCAAGGGAGCAGGTAGTGGGTTTGGAAGAGCTGATGAGTTTGGAGATATCAGGAGGAGTGACTGGGTCAAACTGGGAGAGGAGGAAGTGTGGAGGAGGGGTCGGGAGGTCTGGAGGGATGGGGAGAGGAGGGTCCAAGGTAGGTGCTGGAGTAGATCCTGGGAGGTCAGATACAGGGGATAGAGATTTGTAAATGAGATTGATTTTGTCAGTGAAAAAGTGGAGGAATGAGTTGCAGAGATCCGGAGTAGAGGTAAGGAGGCTGTTGGTATATATATATATATATATATATATATATATATATATATATATATATATATATATATATATTTATAAAACGCGCCGCACATGTAATAGGCTCTAGATAGATAGATATAGATTTTTATTGATCCCAAAAAATGGGAAATAACGGTGTTGCAGCAGCAAAACATCAGACACACAGCACACATACAGAGTATACAGAGTATACATTAAATAATAGGAAACAATATACATGAAATAATAATTGAATACTACACGAGCAATATTTAAAATATATACAATTTGGAAATAAAATGTACAACTGTTTCAATAGATATAGATAAACTTAATGTGCAAGTTGGGGAGCAAAAATGTACAACTGTTTCACTAGTAATGATAGGATGTAGATAAACCTATTGTGCAAGGTTGTGCAAGGTGCATTCAGTGCAGTTGTGATGTATATGAGTCTTATCTCACACTCAGTGATGAAGTGTTAAAAAGTTGAATTGCCTGTGGTAGGAATGATTTCCTGTAGCGGTCTGTGCGACATCGAAGCTGTCGGAGCCTCTAAATTTAAAAAACAAGACTAGGTTGAAACCTATGGCTGGACCGTGTCTAGTGCTAAATTGCACTTAACTTGAAAACGTGCTTAATTCAGGCCAAATTGTTACAGGGATGGTCAGCAGTGGTGTCTATAACATGACTTGCTGGATATGAAATGTTAATGTAGTGGTCCCAGTAATATTTGTTGTTTTTATTGTTGTTTTGTACTGAAGTAGCACAACTACGAAAGAGGATTAGGTCCACATGTGAAAAAAATGTTTTTGAGTTCTGAGTTTAAAGTCACAATTCTGACTTTTTTTCTCAGAATTCTGTATTTAAACTCAGAACTTGAATACAATTTTCACATGTGGCCCTAATCCTCTTCCGCACTACGATCACATGACATGGTTAGGATACGTTTGAGACAAATAATTGAGGACTGCTTTATTTCAATGAATTCAACAATGTAATTATAATATATTCACATAACGTGTTTATGTTACTTTAGCCCCATTTTCAACTGGTTTTAAAATCCGTCCTGATTGATCTGCCAGTGCCTGAATTGGACCAAAACAGGTGCCAGTACCCTAATACAGCAGTTGCATGACATGATCATTGCATGTGTCGTAGATATATTTGTATTTTTACATAATTGGTAATATATACCACTACTCATGTATTTTGTATAAATGTTAATACATAGGCTACGACATTCCTTTAGTTGTGTCACATAAATGTTATTTGCTTGATAAACATGTTTATGTAGCTATTGATACAAATCAAATTGCACACAAATATAATATTGCATATATGCTACAATAAATGAAATGAAAATATGATATCTCTTGGCCTACAGATTACATTGGATAATTAGAAGGAAAAGCCTACAAAAGGCAAGTATGGGCAAGACTGCATTTATTTAGCTCCAATGATACAGTAACATAAAATGTCACCTTGAAGTACCCTGTATCAAATCAACATAAATTCCATACAACTTAAAGGTTACATGTGTGTGTGTGTGTGTGTGTGTGTGTTTTAGTCTCCAGTACCCTGTTAGACTAGCCTAGAAATCTAGACGCACCCTAGCAGCAGCAAATGTAATTTGCAGCCAGGGTCAACATCTTGATGTGGGTCTGGCTTATCAGGCTACTGTTAGACATGAATAGAAAGAATATAGCATATTGAGGTCTGGGCCTCTACGTTCAACTTACAGTATATAATACATACAGAAATCATGTGCCAAATCAGAGTAGTATACTGCCATTTGTACATTATAGGGCAGCTGAGGCCTACAGCATAAACACTATCATTATGTTGTTGTGAGCAAGAGAATAGACTGGACAGCACTTAATTTCCCTGTAAACAGAGCTACAATCTGTTTACTGGTCTCAGTACTTGTGTTTATGGGACTTTAGGCCAATAAGAGTGTTAACATGAACTTTCAAACAGATACATTTAATTGTCAGTGCAATTATGGGCCCATCAAAAGGGTGGGAATGGTAGGGGATGACTGAATTTCTCAGGGAGGTGTGTGTGTGTGTGTGTGGTGGGTTGTTGATGTCAGGTCCTTAGATCATTTATTACATGCATTTCATTACTTACTAGACAGACAGCTAAGATTTAAACCCTATCTACCACAAATTATGTTTATTTGCAGCTAATTTGTAGTCGATTTACAATCACAATTGTCAATCACAAGCACAGAGACCTATCTTCGACCTTTTGACAGCTGCGTTGGTAATAATATTATGAATGGCGAGTAAAAGGCATTAGTTATCTGATAGGATGCAGAGACTGCGTAAAATATTGTACTGATACATACTCTTACTGATATAAGAAAGTAATATCATAAACTCACTGTTGAATAGCTATGCCAGAACATATGTTTAATTAATAAAAATAAATAAAGCAGCAAGCGGCGATTCCGGGGTTCAAACCAACACAGGCCATTAGAAGTTGAATGCTGTGAAGGAGACTAATGATGCCCACAAGTGGGATTGAACATATAACCTCTTGTTTGTAAGACAGCCATGCTATGTGTGGCAGGGTGAGGAGAAGGGAGAAGTACCTTTGATAGAGCGATGAGATTGAAGACCAAAAACACAACCTGGAGAATTACACCACAGGAAATATGTATGACGAAGTGGGTATTAGCAGCTACCACTAACCTTGAGTTCACAATTTTAAAAAAGCACACAGATTTGTGTTATTTTATTACAAATGTAATGAAAATTCACTATTAAAAAGTGTGAGCCAACTACTGGTATTTAAATAAAGACCAAACCAAAAGTGGGATGAGGCTTTTAAATGGGGTGTTAGGCTACGCTAGGAATGTGCATACTTGCCACACGTGCAGTCACAGAAACTCGTAGAGCAAGCAGGTAAACCACTCATGTGTCCCAGGGCCTTTAACCACAGCAAACAATGAGGAGACCTCGACCAGGGTAGACTCGCTTTACCAGACCTTCCTCTACAGCGCTGTGGAGGAGGGTCTGGCTAGTCCACATAGCATTCCAGGATGGGAGAAAAACGTGCTCTGGTTTATTGGCATTTCTTTAAACCAATCACAATCGTCTTTGGCGGTGCTAAGCTCCGGACGGAGCCACGGTGCCGCTGCAAAATAGCCTCGGAAGGAGGGAATTTGTTTTGGTGGAACATGTGTATGTTGAAAAGTTGTTTTAGTCGTGCGAGATAAAGATGGGACAGATGTCTGGATTTACCCTGCAGAGATCTGAGGAGCAGTTAACCATAGTCCTCATGAATCCACCAGAGTTTAGAATTTCATCACAAACAAAGTGGAAGGTAACAGACATCTGGCCGAAAAGAGTGAAATCCGGTGGATTTTCCGGTGGCAATGGAGCAATCCCGGAAGTGAAATGTCGTGGATATATACTAGCCAGAACAGAACTAGAACAGAACTTAAAATGAGGCAAAACAAGCAGCAGGTGGAGACCTACAGAAGACATAGATGAATACCAGGGCTTAATAGGCTAGAGGGAAGACCCCTAAAAGTTCTTTAGTTTTCTATCCCTGCTGGAGGTAGAACAAAGGACAATACTGTTTTTCTTATTCTCTTAGGTCTCCAACATGTGAAATGGAGCCTTGTAAAAACCTTTCACTGCAAAAGTGGTGATGTGGGTGTAAGGTTTCCATTCTACATCACCCCTGATTTCTAAAACTGGTGTAAGCTTGTCCACACCTAAAGACAATCAAATTGCTCATGCCAGAAGCATCATCTGAAGCCACACTGTGACACACACAAGACTTATACAGTTGTGTATAAGTACAGAATCACAGATCCTGACATAGTTTGACTTTGCTGAGTGCTGATCCTAGCCCTCTACCTTCTGAATAACCTAAAACAATGATAAAGGTCACATGCTCATTCAAAGTAAAACCTAAATATTTATATTGGTCGGTATATGACATCACTGATTAAACAAGATTAACTGCGCTCCTTGCAACTAATTGCAATTGCAGTATCCAGTTATTATTATACATCCATGTTTTACAGTCTATGGGCCAAACAGTGCAAGTACTCCCGGCCCATCATGGGATGCCCTATGGCCCAAAAATACTTTTTCCTATGGGATGGGTGGATACAACTTGGAGAAAGTGCTACCTTGGCGCGGTCCACCGCTCGAAATTGCTCGAAAGCACTGCGCTCAAAGTTCAAATTATTTCAACTTTGACCTCGTTGACACTGACCTTTCAAGGCGCAACCAAAGCCAGAAGCAATGATATGACATAAACCAAAATCTACACAACTGGACATGTTTCAGAAGCAATGGGATCCGAAATTGGGGAGGAATTATTAACAACATCGACAAGCAAGAGTGTATGTAATGTATATATATAATCTTTTGTTGCGATGATCTAGAATACATCTATCATCCAGGCACGACTGCTGCCGCGAATGTAAGTTTGCGACACCAATGGCAAGTGTCGCAAACCTGTGAAAGGCTTTGGGCGCTGACGGTAGCCGCCTACACTGACCTGGATATCTAGATGAGGATCACTCTACTGACTCCTTTTAATATAATGAATTTTAGGACGACAATGCATCGTTTTTGTGCTCAACCTCAACGGATAGGCTTTCGTCTTGAAGGCGTCTGCATGGCAAGCGTGATGTCCCTATGGTCTGCTGAATTGTGACGCGATGAAGGGCTTGCTTAGCAGCCTAATGGACAGTATCGATGACTTAGCAATCAAAACCAGGACTGAGTAGCCTCTTTGTGCAATTTCTAGAGTTTATTGTCTCTATTTGACCCGCCTGCTTCTCTATTTGCTGACTGGAACTGGATATCACTCTTGAGTGTGTCGTAACCTCACCATTACTGAGATACAACAGTATTTACTTCTCTAAAGCAAGGAAGTGAAGCTGCGTGTGTCAGGCTAGCTGAACTTGATAAAGATAAGACCGGAGGTTAGATTACGTTGCCTTCAAAATAAAGTTGCCACATATATTGGTATTGACAGTAAATAATGATGTTCGGGATTGGACCGACATGTAACGCTTGAACAACACGACTGTCGACTTTTTATCAGCAGCAGAGATCTCCGCATTTACTACCGTGGTACAAGGCAGTATCGATGCTTCTCCGTTCGTTTTATTTTGGAAGCTGCTAACGGAAATCGTGCTTTGTTTCTATTTGACCCACTCATAGGAAGTGGGATGTGGCCAGGGTGTATTTATGCTTCTGTTTAAGATATGAAAATCATTGAATTAGCACTGCTTCAGGAGCCTTGTTTCACCACCGGACACGGCAGTGTTGCTTTCCATCAAGGTGGTTGTTGTCGGTGGTGCAAAACTGCGAACACAACCGAAGCTGCTGTGCTGGTTTCATCTGGACTGGACCATATCCATGAGGGCTTTTCAACCTCACGCCCTAACAGTTTGTGTACGGGGCTGTATTCTGTGCTTACGTAACAATAACAGTATGTGAATCGATAGTCACATCGTTGACTTTTTATTTTTTATTGAGAAAAAAAGACTGTGCTTCTCCCCCTTTATATATATATTTTTGGTGCAAATGTCAACAACTCAGCGTCAAGTGATGATGGAGTCCTCTCTAGGTCTCGGAAGACTGGAACTGACCCCCAGTTCAGGAGCTGGTGGGGTCAGCCTGACCCCGCGGCTCTCCGGCGGGCACCCCGCGAAAGACAAGTGCGGTCAGCTGCCACTGGGGCCACAAGTCCAGGCCCACCTGAACGGCTGCGTCCCGCTGTCACATCAGGTGGCGGGTCACAAGTATGGAGTGGATACAGTGGGTAAGTAAACTAGACAAACTATCTTTCTTACTTCTGTCACAAAAGATGACTTCCTTTACACATTTTTTAAATTAAAACGTCGCAACTTAATGTTGCTTGTTACACCTATATGTGACCGAGGACATTATATACATTGTTTGGGTTTAGTGGAAAATTCGGCCTACAAATAAACCACCTACAGTTTTCTGTTCCAATATAAACACACACACAACTTTATTCAAACTTTATGCTGTATTGTTGGAAAAAAGGTTGTGAGAAGATCAATTAACCCAGATGTGAAAGATTATATTTGTGGACAACAAACTAATAATTCAGAGAATTTCTTAGCTCTTGCTCTACCAGGTATGTTTACTGTCATCAGGAACAGTAGGCTAAATTAGGAGATTATGTAATACAAGTTTGGACTGGTGATTTTTTTCATACTTAAGGGAGCAGCATGTACAGTATATACTGTGAGTTAGGAGTCATGCACCACATTCATCACTCTGTCACTACTATTCTACACCAACTACATCTTTACATGTGTGTCCCTGCACTAAATCTGACAGAGATGATTTGTGGATTTGTAACTGACATCCCTGCTCCATGGTCTCCCTCTAGTCTTCACTGGCACACACTCACACTCTTGTACACAGGGCACCTGACATTATTAAAGCCTTCATTGTGTGTTATCAGGCGAGGTGTTGAGCTGAATTGATTGGGCATGCTACAGTCAGCAGCTGGTGGTATTTACAGTACATCTCAGATGGATGAGTCATTGCTGGTCAGTTTGTTACCTCGAGGTATTGCAACTTCCTGGAAGATGCATCTTTATGTTGTGAGGCAGGCATTCTCAAGAGTTCCCTGCTGCCTGCAATCAGCCAGAAGGCATCCAGGACAAACCTGTCTGTCCACAAGTTTTCCTGTTTTACCTGATCCATTTTGATGTAGTGTACACATTTCTTAGTGTGATCCAACATTTACTTTTTTCCATTTGGTTCATCAGTTTTCACTGTGTTGAATTACATGCTTACCAGAATTGTAAACAAACTTTCCTGTTTCTACCTGTCTGTAATTATTATGATATATGAGCTCCAGTTTAAGTCTCAGCGAATAATGCTTGTAATTAGTTATTACTTAATGATTTCTTGTATCACCAGAGACAGTAAAAAAAAAAAAAATACATCAGGTTCAGTGACCTGTTGTCAGTCAGTCAGATGTGATTTCCTCTGTGGGGTTAGTGTGAACACAAAATGGAGGAAAACTAAAATACAACAATGATCATGGATTAATGGATTACAATATTTACAGAAAATGAAGAAAAAAATCTTGTCATTAATATGCTTTGCTATATATTTGAACGAAACGGTTCAATGAGTAAAGTAGGCTGTACTTATCCAACCTTTGTCTCTCCTGAAAACAACTTTATAAAAGCTAGGAGATCTGCAATAAATAAAAGTCATTCAATACCAATTTTGATTCCTCAACTCTCTTTTTCCCAGATTTAAAATGTTGTGTACTTTACCATTTGGAACTCGCTGGAAGCAGAATTAGAAGAGACACTTCACCTGCGTCCAAATGTAATACTTCAGATTTTTTTGAGCTCCACCACTTTATTTTTAGAGTGAGGCTATTTGCACCCCTGGCAGTGTATGCTATTCCTACCCTGGTGCAATTAGAAGTGCTATTCGTACCCTGCCGGTGCACACAGCAATGTGTTCTATTAATACCCCGTCTGGTAGAAATATCAATGTATGCTATTTGCACCCCTGTGCATTTACAGTACCTTGGCATATATTTACACACGCAATATTTTTTTTTACAGGCTGGTAGGGGAAGATTCATGAATATTCATTAGGGAACTCATCACTGATTAGCTCGCCCTGACATTCTTAAGGCCGGGACACACCAGCCAGACGGCCGACCGTAGACAGAAAAGCCAGTCGAGATGATCAGTCGGGTCCCTGAGGTCCAAAAAACTGCCTCGGGACACACTGAGGTGACACCGACTTGAGAAATATAATACGTCTCCATAGCAGCAGACGGCGCTACTCTGTATTGTTGCCCAAGAAATGAAAACCGGCAGCTGATTGGACGAACGCGTCACATGGGTTTGTTTTCTCCGGAAATTCAAAGCCAGACTGTCATGGCGGCTCGTTCAGAATACGATCTCATATTGTACTAAAATAGTTCACCGAAACGTGTTTCTGAAAACATTTTAAACGAGAAATAGGCCATGCAGTTCCTGAATCTGTCTTCATTTCAGCTCAACAAAGGTCAGTTTAAAAGATTTTTGTCAGATTTTGAGAGACTCCTAATCACGCTCATTGCGCTCGCCATTTCCGGGTGAGTCCCGACTGCCCTGCCGCCGACTGAACATGTTGGGTCGGCCAAAATGAACGCCGACAGCCCCCCAGACTGACGACGGCACGGGACACCCCGAACAGACTCGAGTCACTGACCTTGCCAGACTGTCCAGCGGCCGATTATCGGCCCTGTGTGTCCCGGCGTTTACCCTAACCATAACCAATCCCAATCCCACTCCTCTTGCCTAAACCTAACCAACCCAACCAGAGCAGGCAACGAATACTAGCCATTCAGGGATGAGTCCCCTAATGAATATTCATGAGTCTTCCCCTACCACCCTGCAAAACATTTTTGTGTTCGCGGGCCCTGACTTGCGCAATGGCATGCAAATGATCCAATCCAAAATGAAAAAAACAAGATCACATCAGCGGGAAATCGAACTCCAGACTCCCAGACCAAAGCTCAGTGCTCTAATCACTCACCTAGCAGTTCTTACAGGATGCTGTACAACTGTTTACCACTTGGTGTCTTCAAGCCTCGGTTGCTAGGTAACCATACTGTATACAAAAAATAGGTACTAACTAACAAACTAACGGTTGTATGCTTTCACTGAAGACAGAAAGTGCAACTGTAGTATCAATTTTCTGCTAGAAATTCAATTGTTATAAACTTTAGAGACAAAACTTTCCTAATATGCCAGTTTCTGTGGTCATGGAAGATGAACGTCCGCCATGATTTCGGTGCACGCGAGCAACATGTTTTTGTTGTTACGTCACAGGGTGTGAATAGCTCAGCTGTGTGGCGGGGGTGCAAGTAGACACTCCGTTATTTTTATCAATGTCAATGAATTAGTCGCTCAACAGAAAATCAATGTACAACGGTTTATTTATTAAGTAAAATTACCTACAGTGCATTCTCTTGCTCCACCTTTGAAGATTTGCTGTTTTCATATCACTGTAAACTAAATATATTTGGTTTAGCACTGACAAAACATAACATTTCAAGACATAACCATTGCCTCTCAGATGGGAATGTTTCACTGTATTCTGCCATTTTATTAACTAAACAGGTAATTGATAAATTAAAATAATGATTGAGTAATCAATAATGAAAATAATCGTTAGTTGTAGTCCTAAGTGTGTAGCCTGGAAACCAGACCAATCTGTGAACTCACCTGTTTCGGTGCTTACGGAACCTAGTTACCGAACGGAACTGGCATACAGCATCCAGCACAATCCAGGCTCATGAAACACAGATCAAACTGTCAAACTAGGCAGTGCTGATCAAATATGAATGAAGATTCTGTTCCTTTATTGCCTATTTCTGGCCTCAAATGTTTTCAGAGACACATTTTAGTGTACAGGTTGTGACCAGACAGTTATCTTTTTTTTGCCTGCTTCGAAACGGGCCTAGCACCGTCCACACTTGCATGTGTCGCCAGAGACGGTTTAGAACCGAGACGCTCCAACTCGAGCTAGCTTCCTGTGTCTGTGTCACGTGAGCTCCACCCACGGCCACGCCTCTTTAGGAGACTAGCAGCAGGTCCTGTGTGTATTGATTCCAACGAGAGAAGTGAACGTGAACACAGATTATGACCAATTCTTTCACCCCATAGTCACCAAAGTAAATATTGGACACATTGTTCACATTGTTCACAAGCCACATATCTCCAGAACATTCTGAAACTAAAATGTCATTTTTCAGACAGACACATCAGGAGAAAATTAACTTAGTTTGAGACCTGTTTCTGTCTCAGGACCAAACTCTCACGAGATCTGGCAACACAGAGAAGCTAACGTCCGCTAACGTTGGTGAACGCCCTAACAAAACTAATCTCCGTGATGCTAAATATGTCTTTTAGCTGTGGAAATATCTAACATTAGCAAAAGAACATCTTAATAAATTATTCAAATATAACTTTTCATTCATCCACACAACGTTCACTACACGTTCAAACGAGGCCACGCCCCTTTAGGAGACAGGAAGTGTGTACCGTTTCATACCATTGGTGCAGCTTGAAATACCTAATCTTTAGTATAGAGGATCTTTGGTGTCGCTCAGCTCTACTTTTGTTTTGTTGCTGTGATTGGTTGGTTGTAGGTCACATTTTGTTGCTCTGATTGGGTGTAGGTCTATTCAAGTGCGCCCGGAGGCATTTTGGTCTGTGCCCCTTGGAAATCAAAAATGAACTGAGGAATGGCTATTAGGATGCCAGGCTACTAAATGTGTAATATTGCTTTTTAACCAAAACTTTCTAAATGGAAGTTGACAAATGACAGCTTTAAATGTCTCTGGATCTCTTAAATATAGTAGTTTAGTTTTGTTGAACAGAAGTTATATATTACACATAAACCATATCAATAATGTAATCTGAAAAATGCAATCCAAATGTGTGCAATATTGGGAATGTGTCTGTGTCTTTTAATATATTCTGTAAAATATACTGTGACGGTTTTCTTCTTTATCTCTGTCTGCACTGTTTTATAGCAGCAGTGATACAGTACTGTATATGTGACAGTAATGTGGAATGATCTTATGTTGCTGGGCTTGGTAGTGAACAATAATTAACACAGGCCACAAAGTTCAAACTAACAGGCAGGGAAACGTAGTAAGTGACACAATATTTGAGACTGAGCCAGCAGTCTCCTTGAGTCTCCATAACAGTTGTAGAACAAGCACTGGAATCCTGTTCAGCTTGTACTGCTGCTGACTAAAAATGATCCTGCTCACTCCTCTTCCCACTGCTCTGTTTCCCCAGGCCGCCAGACTACAGTCTCTAAGTCTGTGTTTAAATGTGTATTATGGACAGTTATGTGCCATGAAGAGCTGAAGTGTGGAGGTTTTCATTGATCACTGACTGAAGCAGTTGGTTTCAATAATTCCCATAAATTCGAGGGCAACCCTGTCAGTTAAACTAAGGTTTTAATAAGATAGAAAGGACCCAGAGGTTATTTCAGCACTGTCAGGAAACTTGAAACTTTACATGCAAATCTGCACTGTTGGTTTGTGTGTAGTTAGATCATAATGTAGTTACAAGGTCTGATGCAAGACAGACAGGCAAAGGGGAAAGTCCGGCTATGTTACTCAGTAGTCCTCACCTGTCAGCTGCTCCATGTTGATTCTTCATGTTGAAGGCGGGGCAGGACTATAACCTTTCAACCTGAAAGCTACATTTTTCTAAATGATTGCCAGACAGTTCTGTACTAGATTATAAAATATTCTCCAAAGGATGTTGGGTCACTGTGGTTTGAGCGAGATGGGGTAGAGAAGCAGTACCAATCTTTTCAGAATGTCTCTGCCGACAACCGATATTTAGGGCCCGAGCACGAAAGTGCAAGGCCCCAACGGTGCCTTGCACTGAAAGTGCGAAGGAACCTATTGTTTTTCGTCAGATTATTTTTCCGAGTCCATCGTCGCATTTTTGAGGGGGTTAGCATGCACGAAAACTCACAACAATTTGCAAACATGTCACAACTGGTGAAAATTGCAAAGATTCAAAATAATTACTCATATGCACCACTAGGTGGCGCTATTGCAGAAAACCCCGCGTTTGGCCCTATAACTCCCAAGCCGTACATCGCACATTCAAAAACCATATATCTTCGCATTCCCTGGATCCAGCTGAATCTCCTGATATAGGCCACGCCCATTTCCGCCTAGACTTTTATGCGTGAAAAATGGCGATTTATTGAAAACCTACTTTGCCGAACTCCTCCTAGACCGTGCGACCGATCTGCATGAAACTTGGCAGGTAGCATTTCTAGACGGACCTGACAAAAAGTTACCCAAAGAATTTTTATAGGATAAAAATTGCACATATTACGTACAAACAAATGTGTGTAGCTAAGTATGAAAACACCAACTTTGCCATATCTCAACCAAAATAATTGCTATTAACGCAAAACTTAAGATTCTTGTTTGCCATGACCCTCTGGAGGTGCCCCACACATTTTACGAACATTGGCCACTAGGGGGCACTACAAGTACATAAAGTTTATACCTCATGAACTACTCATCCGATTTTTACAAAATTTGATGGGTACCATCTAGGGCCACTCATGAGGCCACCCCTATAGTAAGGTACGGACTGGTCAAAGTGGGCGTGGCCTATGTGACCCTAATTGGTTTTAGCCCTTGGGCACATTTTTGACGGCCTCAATATATACGAAAACTCACAAAAATTGGCGCCCACATAAACACCTGGGGGCTTTGCGAGACTGTACAGCGATTTGGCCCATACCTGTAAGCGGGCTCCATAGCGCCCCCTAATGCGTAGAAAGCCTTAACTTGGACATAGTTGCTCCGATCTTCACCAGATTTAATACCCATATTGCTCTAATAATTGCAGACATATTTCCCATTTACATTCTTCCGCTCCACAACCGGAAGGCGGCCATTTTTAATTATGCATTTTTCAGGTGTTTTACATTCTTTCGAACTCGTCCTAGGCCGTGACTTCAATATTCTTGAATCTTTGCAGGAAGTATCTGTTGACCCTCATAATGACAAGTTATCCAGAGAATTTTGATAGTTGAAAAAATGCGGAAGTTATAGCAACTTACTGTCTAAACAGGAAGTTGCGTTATCTTGACAACAATTATTCCGATTGCCCCGAAACTTGACAAGGATGTTCCTCCTGGCCGGTTTAGCAACTGTGCCAAAGTTGGCTGCAATCGGCCATTAGATGGCGCTGTTTTAATTTTTTTATTTAATCATCAAAATATTGACATATGGGAAGCCTACTTTGTCTAACTACTCCTGGGACGTGAAAACTTGCATAAACACTCGGAGGACCCTCGTGACAAAAAATTATCAAAAGAATATTGATAGCTAAAACAATGCGCAAGTTATGGAGGACCAACGTCCTGTAGGTGGGAGTGGAAACAGGAATGGTTATATCTTGCCAACAGCTATTCCAATGGACACAAAACTTAAGAAAGTTGTTCCTCATGTGACTATGAGGCTGTTTGCCAAATATGTCGTCAATTGGGCTTTAGATGGCGCTGTTTTAATTTTTTTAAATTAATTAGCTAATTTGCTTTGAGCGAAACCTACTTTTTTTAACTCCTCCTAGAGCATGAGTCCCATCTGCACAAAAATGTGCACGTAGACTCGGTGGACCCTCATGACAAAAATATATCAAAAGAATTTTGATAGCTAACACAATGCGCAAGTTACAGAGGACCAACTTCCTGTAGGGGGCTGTCGAAACAGGAAGTTGCGTATCTTTACAAGATTTATTCCAGATTGACACCAAATATGACAAAGTTGTTCCGTATAGGGGTTTGAGCATCCACGCCAAATTTATAGTGCATCGGCCATTAGATGGCGCTGTTAGATTTTTTTTATTAATTATTCACATCGCGATATATGGGAAACATACTTTGTCTAACTCCTCCTGGGCCGTGAGTCCAATCTGCACGAAAACTTGGATATAGACTTGGTTGACCCTCGTGACTAAAAGTTATCAAAAGAATTTTGATAGCTAACACAATGCGCAAGTTATGGAGGAACAACTTCCTGTAGGTGGGTGTGGAAACATGAACGGTTCTATCTTGGCAAAAGTTTTGCGATTTACATGAAACTTAGAATGTGTGGTCTACATGTAATGTTGCATTTGCCAGTACCCCCCGGGGCAAGAAGCGAGGGCCCGTCATCGCTGCTTGCAGCTTTAATTTGATATTATTATTGTAGTATAAACCCAAACTACAAGTATGAACCTGAAAATGAGCATGTAAGTGGGCCTTTAAAGCAGCTATAATCAATATTTTTTTAACAATGTATCAAATGACAATGTGAAAAACAATGTGAAAGGTGTCTTGTGCAGTGAAGAACCTACAGAAAATTATCACCTGAATCTGCAGCTCCCCTTGAGCTTTATAGTGAGTTTCAGCTGATTGTTCATCTGTCCGGTCGGTTATTTTACTGTTTTGGTTCACTCTCACCGTTCTCATAGCGCTGTCTTCGGCAGCAGCAGGCAGCTGTTTTCAGAAGAAAACCTTTTTAAAATCTCACTGTACACCCCCTGCTCAGCAGCAGACGGATGCAGTTAGAGACTAGCTGGTGAACATAGGCCCTGTTTGTGCATACACAACGGTTATAAACGAGACCCCTGGTCTGGCTGCATGACTACATAAAGTGGTGGCATCAGGTGGTGGTCCGTAGACTAGGCTAGGTTGTAACTGTTAACATAGCTTGCTGTAAACACGCAAGCTACGACTTCCTTTCAACTATTCTTTCTTGTTTGTGTTGGTGTAAACACAAAAACAAACTGGGAGAGCTATTGACTTCTCTCCAATCAGATGTTTTCCACAAACTATCAAACTCTTCAGCCAATCAGATTGTCTTGAGAGTACAGCCCAGCACACGCCCATAACAGAGACCATTGCGGGATATCAAAACTAGGGATGCACCGAATCCAGGATTCGGCTTTGGATTCGGCCAAATATTGGGCTTTTTGACGTGGTTCGGTTTCTGCCGAACCCTACGCTTGCACTACGCGTGCTATGCTGGTCGACGTAATGACACCGCCAATACGGGAAGGTGTTTACATAGGTAGAGCGTTCAATGCAGTAGGCTGTGAGAAAGTGAAAATGGAACTAGTGAACAGAAAAAGTGTTGTTTGGCAGTACTTTCAGTCAGAAGAAGGCCATTCAAGTCCAGCTACATGTTCAGTCTGCAATGCTGATTTGTCTGGTGGTGGCGAGGACCCTAAACAATACACAACCTGGCCGCTGTTACAACATCTGGTATGAAACATCTGAAAGAATACGAGTTGTGCATGAAGGAATCTCCAGACAGCAGCCAGAATGCAGCAACTTCAGGTACGGCAAAGGAAGGACAGGCACTGTTTACTTCATTCATGTGTTTACTGTGTTCATGGACTGAGGATGGGAGGAGGATTCGCTATTCGGTTTTGGATTCAGCAGAATCTTAACCAGTGGATTCGGTATTCGGCCAAACCCCAAAAATCGGGATTTGGTGCATCCCTACTCAAAACACAGTTGACAATCATTTAACTTCAGCTGGAGTTGTTTTCCAATGATTCAAGGCTTTTAAGAAACCATCAATGAAGACATCTAGAGGATAGCCAGCAAGTTAACCCCTTGACACATAAAAATCAAACTGGTGTCATTTCCCCTGGCTGGTCCCTGAAGCGTACTGTTAAATCGGTGTGATTCGAACTTCACATTAGAAAGTGCATGACGTAACAATTTCATTAATACGAGAGTTCTGCGAGAAGTTGTTAAGCACGCTAGCTGCAAAGGCTAAAAAGGCTTAGAAGGGGATAAGAAATCTTTTGCATTTTATGGTTTTAGTTATTACAAAAGTTTTTTAAAGTTGTACGGTATGATGTAAAGATTGTGTATTAAGTTCATATTTCATTAGGCAAGTGGCCCACAGGCCCTATCTGTAGCCAATGACTTAATATTGAGCCCTATGTGTGGTGCTAGATATAAAGAATGATTGCATCAGGCAAGTTCCACCAGTTAAACAAACAAAAAGCAATATAATATATGAGGGTGGTATATGATCAGGGCGTGGTGGTATTTAGGGCGTGGGTGGGTGCGGATGCTCTGTACAGTATATTTTCCTGCTTTTTGTGCCTCTGCCAATCACATGACTGACTCAGCCAGTCTCTCTCTCTCTCCCCAGTTCATGGAAACCTTGGTGCAGTGAAATATCTCAGTAAGTTCAAATCAATTGCATCTTTAATAGAAGATATATGTATAATATCTAGCAGAGAAATGCTTAAGATCTGATTGTGGTCATTTAGAAATTGTGTCTCCGTGACATAGTTTCTCCACCAGAGAGCACTGACAAGTTTATTAATACACTGTGAAATGTCCTGCTCACTACATATCTGGGTCACTATTCTTTTATTTTTAAGATTATTTTTTGGGGCATTTTAGGCCTTTTATTTATATAGGACAGCTGAAGAGATGAAAGGGGAGAGAGAGGGGGAATGACCTGCAGCAAAGGGCCGCAGGGCGGAGTTGAACCTGCGGACGCTGCGTCGAGGAGTAAACCTCTATATATGGGCACCTGCTCTACCAGGTGAGCTCCACACAGCATTCCGGGATGGATGAAAAACGTGCTCTGGTTTATTGGCATTTCTTCAAACCAATCACAATTGTCTTGGGCGGTGCTAGTCACCGGGAAAAGCGGCGGTGCCTCTGCTAAATAGTTTCAGGAAGTTTTGGTGGAACATGTGTACGTTCAAAAGTAGTTTTAGTCATGCAACAGAAAACTCAGATTGGACATGGTCCAATATGGTACAGGGTAAATCTAGATTGGTATTGGTATCTGGATTTACCCTGCAGAGATCTGAGGAGCAGTTAACCGTAGTCCTCACAAATCCACCAGAGTTTAGAACGCCAGAACAGAGAACGCCCAAGGCAACGGACATCAGGCCTAAATGGGTGAAATCCAGCCGAATTTCCGTCTGCAACAGAGCAATCACGGAAGTGGAATGTCCAGGATATTGACTAATGCTGTCGATACACAGCCTTTGTAGCATTAATGCGTGATTAATGATGTTTGCGTGGATTGGACTGATGGTGTGTGGTTCACTGCTTATGAGCCGTGCTCACACAGCCCGTTTGAACGGTCACTGCCTGTAGAAGCAGTGCGACAGTAGCTGTAGATTGAAGGGATGACTGCCTCCTGCTTGGTCTCAGGATTCTGACTAGTGACCTTACGGCCTACTTTGTGTGCTGGTTATTTTTACATGTGTATGGATGTTTCGTATAGTCTTTAGTATTTGCGTGTGTGTGTGTGTTTGTACATCTGTGAGTTCTTAGAAGAATCTAGAGATCAAAGGACAGACTAATCCTTTCCACTGCGAGTTTACTCAGTCCATTTGTAATCAGCTGTGGTCAGCATGTGATGATGTAACGGGACGCTCATCTTTTCCTCACTGCATCTTGCTTCCTACACTGGAAATAGGGTGGCAAAGGGAGCCACATTCAGGGTGACTTTAGGTTATTTTCCTACTCAAAGTTTAACCTCATGCGAAAACAAATGTAATGCAACACAAAACAATTAAGAATAAATTAACAAATCATTGACTTATCGTAATTCTCATAAAGAATAGTATTATCTCCTTTTTTATTCGTTGTGTAAGGAAGACTGGCAAAGCAAGCTTTTCATTGCATGGTGTAAGACATGGGGCAGTAGTAGGGCTGGATACAACTTAAAAGAATGAGGTGCTGGCACACTTATGGTGTAAGACGTGGCCTGCACAAACAAATAATGGCTTGGGTTTACAATAAAGTCAGCCCATATGAGGATATACCAGAATATGGGCTGTATTTATCAGGAGTCTCAGTGCTAAACATGACTAAGAACACTCCATTCAGTAAAAGAAGTGACTAAACTGTTTGAAATGATTCTAGTTAGCCCTATCCAATCACAGTTTTACATGCATATAAAAGAGCTGTGTAGCAATAGGTTTTATGACTTCATACTGAAAAGCGTGGAAGTAAATGAATTAGTGCATTATTTTTTGCTGTATATTGTTAGTTGTGATTGACCCGAGTCATCGCTGTTGAAAAGCTGCATTTTGACATTGACGTAGTGGGGCTGATGATGCAGAGTGATCCAGCAAATAAGTTGTCGGGCAAAAAAGTTGAACTTTGCTCAAATGTTGCTGCAACACAATGTCATTGGGCTTTACCCTGATAACTTCAGAGCTGTAAAATCTTGTCTCATAGTATTATAAACCTGAAAAGAACCCAACCTCACCAGCAACTCAGTCAGCATTCAAATTCCCGTAACTCTAAACATGTTAGGACACCTCTGGAGCTCTCCTAAATGTTGGCAGGAATTGAAATCCTTTTCTAAATTAAGAACGCTGATAAAATGCCTAACAGTTTAACCAAATAATGTGTGACTCTGAAAATCTTTGGTCAGTAAGGACTAAGTTTGTACTCTGAGATACTTTCAGGCCCTAATTCCTAGATCTATTTCTAAATATTAGATTGCATGTCTTTTTTTCCTGTCTACATGCTCAGAAATCAGATTGAATTTGTGAATGAAGAGTTCTGATGTTTGTCAGGTGTTGTAAACGTTGCGTGAGTATAGGGTAATGATGGCAATGAGTTTCTCATTGACAGCTCATGGAGACCTACAATACTTCATTGGCTTATCTATTTTAAGGTCTCTCGTGCTGCCTCTCTTTCTCCCTCATTATTTTCCTCCCAGTAGCATATTTCTTTTAAATTAATGTCCTCACCCCATATTGACAGATTCTACCTTTTAAGTTCTTACACTTCATCTACATAGTGCTCCCTCTGTCTTAATCTCTCTTTCCATGTATTTTATTGCTGCTGTCTAGGTGTGTCTGTTGGATAAATGTCAGAGTTTATGATTCAATATTTAACATTAACCTCAGTTTTGAAGGCAGTGAGCACAGTGAACTGTTTATGGTTAACTGGACAATATGTTTTCCATTTACAATGATGTATTTCTCTTCTGAATCAACGGCTGACTGAAATTAAATTGAGGTGTCTGATAATCATCATTTTACTGTACTTCACTACTGTAGCACTGGTATGCTCAAACAAGGCTGGACGACCGATGACTGGGGCTCTTTTTGTCAGCTGTTAATTATTGTTCTTATTATTCTGCAGTGCTTAAAGCACTCAACTCCCTACAATGCTTTACTTTGCTAAACTTTGCTTTGATTTTCACTGCCATCTTTGTATATGTTGCAGGTATTTTGCAGCATCCCGATGGAACGGTCCTGAAGCAGCTTCAGCCTCCGCCCAGAGGTCCGCGAGAGAAGCAGTTTTACAGCATGGTAATACTGATGCATTCATACCCCTCTGTACTCTCTCCCATAATCATGTACACAACAATATCAACACCTGTATAATATATACGTAGGGCTCATTTTGTTCATTTATAAACATAAAAGCAAGTGTTTATTAGTGTTATTAGCATTTAAAGTGTTCAAAATCTGATTAAGAATAAATTGTGCAAATATCTAGGTGAAAATCCGATCATCATAATAAAATTTGCAGAACAAACATTCTGTAGTTTCACCATTTCTTTAGTGCATGAGCTGTCTGAGCTGTCACCATAACAGTTGTAAATAAGTGTAGTGTGAAAAATCAAGCTTTTCAAAAACTTGTGAAAACTATTTTTCAGTTGAAAAAGTTTGCTGGGAGCTCCTTGCTCTTGCACCACGGAGGGAAACGCTATTTATCTGAACACACTGCCCACCCAAAGTAACACAGCTCAGCTGGTTTAAAATCAGCACAACATCCCTTTAAATATAATCCAATACTACACTTTGCATTTGCTACCATTGCTTTGGTTACAAAACCAATTGATAAGATTTAGTGTAGTAAAAGGTTTTAAGTTATTTCCATCGATGATAACATTTTCGATTCTTTTCTGTAAAATGTGAAAATATATGCTGTGTTTTGTTCCGACCACCAGTAAAAAACAAATGAATTTACACAGAACATCTTTAATTTGAGGCATTTTTGTTTGATGAGGTACTTCATTGTTAAAAATTGTTGTTGATTAGTGTTTTTTTTCAACAAAGTTGATATTGGGGCGCCTGGATAGCTCGCCTGGTAGAGCGTGGGCCCCATGAACAGAGGCTCAGTTCTTGCCGCAGCAGCTGCAGGTTCAATTCCGACCTGCGGCACTTTGCTGCATGTCGTTCCCCCTCTCTTTCCCCTTTCACGTCTAAGCTCTCCTATCAAATAAAGGCCTAAAATGCCACAAGTTATATCATTCTTTGATACAGTATTACACCACTTCTCATAATGCAGTAATGAAATAGACTTTTGTAAGGTCTTTCGCCGTGTATTTAGAGCTGTAAATAGGTTTGTATGAGCATTTACCTCTGTTGTGACTCACATACTGACTTGTTTAAGAGCACTTTCAACACAAAGTGGATGCACAGAGAAATGTGAATTCTTGATAATCGGTGTAGATATCAGACATTCCATATGGGTTTATGTAATCACAAAGTGGCACATGTGTGTCCATGGCTTCAGAGCTTCAATGTTTGCTTTAGAGCTTAGCAGCACTGTCAGCCTCAGCAAGTCTCATACAAACAGGAGTGAGTCATGGTATCATGTCCGGCTGTCTCCTGACCTAATCCCAACAACACACACATCTCACACTGACATGACATCCTGCACAGGGCTGGACATCTAGCAACTATAACAGGACATATTTAACAATATGCACTGCTGTTATACTGTATATGTGAAAACGGCTGTATGTCGTGCTCAACTTTCACCATTTTCATGCCACTAAATGAAAATTTTCACTTTTCATCAGAATTGTTTTCTCATCGGGGTAGAAAAGCCTCAGAAAGAAAAAAAAGAATAATTAAATTGAAACTTTACTGCATTTACCCTGTATTAGTGATGAAATAATTTAGTTGATTTATTAATTAGTCGACCAACAGAAAACTAACCAGCCACAGCTTTGAATTGATTGATTAACTCATTAATTAAGCACGCATGCCAAACAGTTGCTGCTTCCTTCTTCTTCAATGGGGGTATCATTGGGTCAGTGATTCACATAAATTATCATCTTAATTGTAATGTCTTTTGGGTTATGACTGTTGATCAGACAAAACAAGCATTTTGGACATCACCCTTGTAAGGGATGTTTTTTAGAATCTTTTGACATTTGATAGGCTAAACACTTGATTCAGTAATCCAAAAAGTAACCACCAGATTAAACTGTAATGAAAATTATCATTAGTCGCAACCCTACCCTAAATACACAGTATCCAACTGACCTGTATGTACTGTGTGTGTGTGTGTGTGTGTGTGTGTGTGTGTGTGTGTGTGTGTGTGTGTGTGTGTGTGTGTGTGTGTGTGTGTGTGTGTGTGTGTGTGTGTGTGTGTGTGTGTGTGTGTGTGTGTGTGTGTGTGTGTGTGTGTTGAATAATTGCCTAAAAATAACGTGTGACAAAGTTATTGTGTAAGATTACCGACTTGCTCATCGACCGTCATTGCGTGTGTGTTTGTGGGTGTGTGTGATGAAGTGTATGATCTTGTCGTTTCTACAAAATCTTTACTTAGTATGATGTTTCTTTGATTATGTCAACAACTCTATTGAAACCATGCAAAGCGTGATACAGGTAACTAGAGAATGTTACTCACTGTTTCCAATATGTTGATTTTGTAGTGGCGGCCCGCCATGGCAAAATTTCTCCCGCCACGGTATCAGAAATAGAGCAGACGCACAATGTAGTCTTGGTTGCATTTTAAGTGATCCTGCCGACATAATGGCTGCCCCTCACATTGCAATTTAACAACAAGGAGAACTATTCAGAGGTTATTGGGCCCGTCCAGTTTAACTCCACATACTGTTGTGTTGATGGAGTTTATTATCAAAACATTCACTTTCTTCCGAGTCGACTATTAAATGAACAGCTCCACCAAAAACGCAGACCCCAAAATCAAGGTAAGAAATAAATAACTAAGGCTAACATTACAAGAAACATAAACAGACTAGCTAGCTAACCGTTATCGATCTCACGACGTGACTTTTTGCCTGAAGACGGCGTTGTGGAGAGTGAAACGGGAGACTAGAAAAAGGCGTTCAGGTAGTGGGTTGTTAGGATGGCTACAGTAGATCTTATAGGCTCCTGTTATCTAAAAGATTTTCAATGTACTGGCTCAATATCTAAATGATTTCGACAATGTTGATGAGGTTGTTATAATTGGATGGCCTGCAGCTTCAAGCTGGATACAAGCGTTACATTTTGGAAGATAGACGGGATTCTGAACAGCGATGCCCGAACAGCGATGATTCTGAGCGCACACACACACACACACACACACACACACACACACAGATGTGTTACAACACGCAGCACGTGCACCTGACTGGGAAAGATACCGCTACGCTCGTTACTGTAAGTAGGCTACAATAAAACCTAAAAGTAAATACATATCAATACTCACTCACCTGTCTACAGGTATACACGTGTAGGAAGAGATATATTTCAATCTGATCTGTCTGGGCGGTCCACTCGGGTCCATCACGCTGTTTACACAAACACACTCTACTCTAAATCTAACACAAAACAAAAGCTGTCAGTTTGTAGTCTTAACTGTTTATCTTAGTTTGCCACAAATCTTGAAATTTGGACAAATTCTTGTAAACTTAGCTGCTGGCTAAACTAAATGGACTGTATTTTATATAGCCTAGTCTTAACGACTACTCAAAGCGCCTTAACGTAGTACAGGAACCATTCACCATTCTCACACACACACCCTGTGGCCGAGGCTGCCGTACAAGGTGCCACCTGCTCATCGGGTAAACATTCACACACATTCGTACACTTCGATGCGCGGCATCGGGGGCAACTCGGGGTTCAGTGTCTTGCCCAAGGACACTTCGGCATGGGACTGCAGGGGCAGGGATCAAACCACCGACCTTCCGATTGGCAGGCGACCGTTCTACCACCTGAGTCACAGCTGCACCATAACTATAACTAACCATCCTCTCTGCTGGAGCAGTTACCCCCAATTTCCACCAGCTGTGGAACGGCTGTGTTCCGACTCCGTCCCTGCTCCGGCGATCCGCAGCCCCGGCGATCCCCAGCCCTCGGAGCAGATACGCAGAACTTCTATTTTGGCCGGACGCCGGAGAGCTCCGCAGCAATTCAGCACATGGCAGATAGTGTGGGACAGGAAGTCGAGCACAGAAACAAAATAAAACATCCGATTAATTTTCAAAATAAAATACACCGTGCTCACGGCGGATCATATTTCCCTGCACTACAGCTTGAAAACACAGCTCAGAGTAGTTTCCCCTCTACTCCTCTGGATGGAAACTAACTGTTGTTGGTTTTGTGGTTCTATTCTACGTGAATTCGCGAGAACTTGTGGGTCCTCGTGACCCGCAGCCGTGCTGCAACTAATCCGGACCTGGTGGGTATTGACGGACGGCGGAGCACACAGCCGGCACGCAGCGGAGCCGGTCCGCAGCTGTTCTGCATCCAGTGGAAATCCAGAGTTATGGATGTATTATAAGACCAAAACAAACTTGGCTACTTAATATGCACGTGAATGACGCCATATTTACGTTCACGTCTTCATTCTTGATGATGCTGCTGGTTGTATTCTGGGCCTAGGCAAAATGACCCCTGACCTAGGACTAGGTATAAATTAAGTACATTTGCACAATGAATGGGTTAGGGGGGGGTTGCTGTTCGGACAGACCTGTCCCCACTACTAAAACAAATCCTAAAGGAAAAACTGATTACTAGTTGACTGCTTGTAGTTTAATGCCATTCATCCCCAGACATCATCTGACAAACTGCTCCTGTTCAGTCCCACCAAACTGTATTCATCCATCGGGATGCTGGCTAGTTTCACTTTCACTACTATATTTTTTTTAATTTCAATTGCAAGATGATCCTAGCAGAGCCGGTAACATTTACATATAAATATCAATTGACACTGTGTTTACTTTCCTCACTAATACAGATGAAAATGAAAAGACTCCATCAGTTAAAGCTCAGCTTTGGGAGGGGAAGAGATACGGGACAAGATTAGGAGTCTGAGAGAAAAAGAAAGGGAGAAGGTGATTGAGATGAGAGGAAAAACTGGTCTCACAAACTGAGCTCAGGATAGAATTAGCATTCTGTCTCTGTGCTGTTCAACACAAACAAAAACTCACATGATCCAGTTTAAACCACAGAGCTACATATGTTTTTTTTGTCATTACAGTGGAAACTATACACAATATAGCAACACAAACACCTAGCATAATTATAGTGTCATTATATAATATTATTGTATAATAAATATATTATTGTATAACCCACAATCTGGTTATGGTTATGAACTGTTTGAGACACATTTTTATTATTTAAAAAAAAAAAAATTTGGGGGCATTTTCTTCCTTTATTTGATTGGACAGCTGAAGACAGGGAAGGGAAGAGAGAGCGGGGGAATGAGATGCAGCAAATTCAATTTTCAATTAAATTAAATTCAATTCAATTTTATTTATAGTATCAAATCATAACATAAGTTATCTCGAGACACTTTACAGATAGAGTAGTTCTAGACCACACTCTATAATTTACAAAGCCCCAACAATTCCAACAGTTCCAGTAATTCCCTCAAGAGCAAGCAGTGCGACAGTGGCGAGGAAAAACTCCCTCTTGGGAAGAAACCTCGGACAGACCCAGGCTCTTGGTGAAAGGCGGCTTGTGGGGTGTGATGAACAGTGGCGATAGTAGTCACATTAATAATGGAACAGTGACTGGATGTAGCGGGAAGCTGCAGGGTTTCAGCAGGACGCAGCATGACATTGCAGGGCATCGCTGAGCTCAGCAGGGAGTGCAGCAGGACCACGGCGACACAGCTGCAACCAGGATCTTGGTGCCAACGTTCTCCAAGGAAATACGGCTGGGGAAAAAGCATAAGGACTCGGGAGAAAACTCCCCAGAAGCTAGGATTAGTAACAAGCATTTCTGGGACGGGCTGCACACAAATAGTAATAGTAATAGTAACAGTAATAGTAATAGAAAGGGAGAGGAGAGAGCAGCTCAGTGTGTCAAAGGAAGGAAGTCCCCCGGCAGTCTAGAATTATAACAGCGTAACTATAACAGGTAACTAAGAGAGACAGGTCATAAGGAGAGGTAGCAAAGGGCCGCGGGTCGGACCTGAACCCCGGGCCGCTGCTGTAAGGACTGAGCCTTAGTACATGGGGCGCACACTCAACCAGGTGAGCTAACAGGGCGCCCCAGAATGTGTATATAATTTTGCTTAATTATTTTCAATATAATTTGGCAGGAGAAACAAGGTAGGAGTTGCAGAGAAAGGGACAGGCAGTGATACAGAGAGCGAAAGATATGGTCATGATTAGATTTCAGTGGTGTATGTACTGTGAATTTCCCTTCAGCAGAACACTTTAATTAAACATTGACAACATTCACTTTCAGGTGTTTTGTGACCCTTTTAACCTCTTCTGTGTTTAAAGATTGTAGTTTGGATCATTTGTTGCAACGTTTAACCTGAGTTTCATTACTGCTTCACAGATCAGTTATGCTACTGCCCCCTGACATGATTTTAAAGCTATTGTTGTCCAATTTTTGCTCTCCAAACATCAACTGCACATATTTAGATCAGGGAAATCAATTTCATGCCTTTGAAACCCCCTGCTGAGTTTTTGGACCTTGGTATTTCTAAGACCCTGCGTATGGCCATGTGTGTGTCTTAGGTGTATGCAGAGGACTGCTGTGATCCATGCCTTCTGCAGCTGCAGAACCATCTACCCAAGTACTACGGGACCTGGTCCTCTCCTGACAGCCCCAATGGTAAGAGCCTGAACTCTGTGTGTGTATCTATTAGGGGTGTGAATCTTCACTGGTCTCACGATCCGATTTGATTGCAATTATCCCGTCAACGATTCAAATCAATTCAATATCGTGATGGATCACGATGGCTCACCTCCTCCATATTATTATATATGGAGGAGTGTGAACACAGCAGACAAAATGCAAAAACAAAAGAAGCAGCGAGCGGAAAATCAACAAGTAACATCAGTAGGCAATAATCAATTATGGTCTGTCACTGCATCAATGCAGAATCGTCCAAGTCCGAATCGCGATGCATCGATGCTGTGATTAATTTCAACACCCCTAGTATCTATCTCCCTCTTACCCGAGTCCCAAGATTTAAAGAAAATCATAATTTTGACAAATTATTTGGCATAACATAAACAAACAATATTAATTCACCTTCACCTTCACCTGTGGTCAAGATGTATTCTGAGCAGGACATTTTACATTTGAAAACTAAACATGTCAGTCTTCTCTGGTGGACATATAACCATCTCACCAGATTTAATGGAGACCCTAAAATGATCCAACCCACTTTGGCATTTTTGTCCTGGATTTTCTTGTTCTATACAGATATATCTACAACAAGCAATAACCCTAGATATTGGTCTGGGTCTGCTGGTAAGCTCTCTGATCCAGTGTATTCTGAGTCAGGTGCAGCCCCTGCAACTCTCAATGGGACACTGGGTAAAAGCCCCATCAGTTTCACTTTACGAACGATGGTACTGGTACAGTTTCAGCTATATTTACAGCAGGTTAAATAAACTATTCAGTAGAGTCCTCCCACATTACACTGTAAACATTTCTCTCAAAAATGAAGATATTAAAATGCAGTTAATAGTCAACGAGCACCTCTGTCATATCATATCCGAAATGTTATTAGAAATATTGACAGATTATCAGTCTCATATGAACAACCTAGTACAACTCCATACCACACATCATCACTTCTGTTTCCGTGCCTGTGCTCAGACCTGTACCTGAAGCTGGAGGATGTGACCCGACGCTTCGTCAAGCCGTGCATCATGGACGTGAAGCTGGGCCAGCGGAGCTACGATCCATTCGCCTCGCAAGAGAAACGGGAACAGCAGATCAGGAAATACCCACTGATGGAGGAGATAGGCTTTCTGGTCCTTGGCATGAGGGTGAGTTTGACCTGTTTTGCTGGTGTGGAGGATCTTTAAGCTACCAAGCTAAGGATTTCAAAACTCTGAGTGGGGTTTATATAATATTCTTCTGCTTTAACAACATTTTATTTACACAATGAGATTTTTGATAAATAATGATGACAAATGTTGCTTTAATGACTAAGTGGGTAAAGGCAATATAATAGAAAATGTAGAACAGTCTGGTAAGTTCAGAAAAAGACTTTACTCGAATGCAGCCTTAAAAACCAGGAAAAGACAACACTTAATACTATAACGATATTACGATATTCAAAATCTAAGACGATATCTATTCTCATGTAACGATATCGATATGATGCCCAGACCCACTATATTATTTTCTTTATAAGTATAAAGTATACACTAACACAAATCTTTAAGAAAAGTTGTAAATAAAAGTACAAGTACAGTTTTCATAGCCCTGATCTTTTGGAAAAACTGAATTGAATCAAAATACTTCTTCAGCTCAATAGCCCACCCATAGTAACACAATAACAGAAGTAATTGATAACACCTTTCATACACACGGTGATGAACAACATGAGGTACTGTTGAACAGCATTGAATGGGTCAATGTTTAACCCATGTGATATGTGAAATATGTTTATGTCGTTGGCTGAGCTGAACAGCACATCATTCACCATCTTATGTGTTTTAGCACACACACACACACACATGCACGCATGCACACACACACACACACGCACGCACACACACACACACACAGTTGACCACCTGTGTTAATAGCTGTTGTTTATCTGAAGCGGTTTGTTGAATCCCTAACCCTAACCTCGTCAGAGTGTTGCGGTAAACATGCATCATGTCCCTATCTCATTATTTTGTCCACATGGGTGAAACGGATTTCCGTTGGAAAGGAAGAGAGTCAAATAGCGAAGCGTTTATCGCTTTGATCAGTTTCCATTGCAACCTCCTGTCGGTATCATCATCATCATCAGTAAAGTTTCCTGATTTGGGTTTTCCTGCCTGCAGCAAGAAACAAACAAATACGCCCAGTGAGCTACATTAACTGTTTCTGTGTTGATGCCAGTATTATACTGCAGTTTCAAAACTGATGCCAGAATGATCTTTTTTTTAAAACCTTACTCTGCTGAGTTTAAACACATTTTTCAACAAATGTCTTTTGTTTATATAATAAATCAATGTTTTTGACCCCTTAGCTGAAAATAGAGACAGTGTAGGGCCCCCTACTAAATATATTTTATCTAATTGAGTTGCATGTTAAACTGGGCCGGATGGATGAATTATTATATAATTTATATATAGTGTTTTAATGTTAAATATACATTTTGAAGGCACAGTGAATCCTTAAGGTTAACTGTATGGCTACCTTACCTATAGTAAGCTTATCTTCAATGTGTAAATGTTTTTTTTCTCACAAATATGCCAATTTATCTTTGATATTCATATGTTGAATTCATATTAATGTATATTTTCAGACCTATTCAAAAAATATCAAACATCATTTGGCAGCCTCCCTACACTAACTCTGAGGACCCCCTAGGGGTCACGGAGCCCCTGTTGAAGACCTCTGTCATATGGCGCTTACCCACTGCTCGTACCGGCTCGGCTCAGCTCGACCGCGGTGCCCCGTCCTCCATTTTCCATTGCAGATTTAGTACCGCGTGAGGCGAGCGTGGCTGGTCGTCATAGCGACACCGCAGGAAACTGCCGTGACCTAACGCGACACACACACACACAGAGAACGTGGAAGGTGTGTGGTGTGTTTGATTCTCAGCATGTGGCTGTTTGCCAGAAGACACATTTAGTTTCAAAAGAAGCTGGAGGCAGCAAAAAAAACACTAGCTAAACTATTTAAAAAGGGGGGGACTTTTTATCATGATGGAAAACCAAAAAAGGCGAGTAGAGTCGAGGCGAGCAGGTACCATGTCAAGGAAAAACGCCATTAGACAACATGCATGGATTTTCATTTGCTGTAATTGTCATTTTTTTAAATCATTTTCTCATTTAACAATGTACACCATTCAAAAATACAAACTTATTGTGTTTCACATAGCCTGCTCGTACATAATCTAAGATATTCAAACTAACAGGCAACATTACTAAAATAAAGTAAATTGTATGCTGTAAAAACTGTAAAGCCCTTTGAGGCAAATCTGTGATTTGTGATATTGGGCTATATAAATCAAATTTACTGAACGTATGAACAAAAACATTAAATATAAATTTAAAGTATGGCTGAAGTTGGGCAGAAAATCATTTGTATTTCACCTATTTAAACTTACTATACATACAACTTTTGAATTTAAAAGTCATTGTTTAGCAGCAGAAAAGGACAATTCAGTCCTAAAAGGTCCATACTGCTAAGACTGACACATTTATCCACACTTAACACTTAACTTACCTTAACCTTACATAAGAGGGACAGAGAGAACAGAAGCCTCTTCACCATGAGTAGTGGATGAGGATATGGGTGAGGGTGGGGGTTATTCAGGGCTGAGAGGAAGACATGAGCTGTGTTTTGAGAAAATAAGTAACTTTTCTAACGACCAAGCTTTGTGTGCTTGACGAAACAGTCCACTGATTGACAGTTTGTCCTTGAAGACCTGGTAGTGTTTGCCTAACCTGATCCTCACTGTAAAAAGCTTTATGGCTGTATGTCCCCGCCCTTTGTAAACCAGTCATAAATATACCGTCCACTCAGTGCTCTGACATGTGCTTATATGGTCTCTATGGAGACTGGTGGTAATGTACAAGAGGTGAACTTGATGTTAGATCCGTGCTATAGCACCATAGGCTGAATAATGACAAAGCATTTAAAGTGCTCATATTATGCTCATTTTCAGGTTCATAATTGTATTTTGAGGTTGTACCAGAATATGTTTACATGGTTTAATTTTCAATAAACACCATATTTTTGTTGTACTGCACATTGCTGCAGCTCCTCTTTTCAGCCTGTTTCATAATATGAAACAGGCTATCTCCTAATGTGCTTTAGAGGAAAAACATACTTCACTTAAAGCTGCCTTAATCCATATTTTTCATATGAACAATTAATCAAATGACTGTTTATAATTTGAAAATTGGCGCTCGTAGTGACAAACTCTGAGAATTATTACCAACTCTACAGTTCCTCTCAGCTATACAGAGCTTTGTAGCCTCTTTCAGCACATTGCTTTGGATTCATAACTTTAATTTTTGATTCAGTTTCAGCTCTCTAACTAACCTTGTTTCTAGCAGCAGTAGGCAGCTGTTTTCAGTAAAAAATGCCCTGATAAACCCACTGTACACTACCTGCTCAGCACCAGCAAACGGACCCATTTAGAGACTCATCATCATTAGTGATGTCCACATTTGTGACAGCTATAAAGCAGTTACTCCAGTAAGGTACAAGTGTCTCAAAATTGTAGTACAGTACTTGAGCAGTACAGTAGTTGAACGCTGTATGCATCCATCCTGACATACAGTATTAGGTGTCTTTAAAAAGTTTGGTCTCTCTACATAGTAGATTTAATCGATTTCAATGGTTTATTGGCTGTGAATTATGTTGTCAGTACAGTAGGAAGTTTGTAAAAATGGGCCCACAGGTGGAATGAATGGAGTCGAAGAGCAAATACCAACCCAAGGTCTAATTTAATCAGATAGTTGAAAAGCAGAGAGGAATCAGTTTGGCTATTTTGTACCCTAGAACAGGCAGTTTGGAACAAAATGTGCATGGCACTGAGCTGGGAAAATTCCCATACACATATTCTGCTATCTGTTTGTTTAGATAGAGAGGAGACTAATCAGTGGTAATGATGTTCCTGATGGAAGCATGATAGTTTGGGTGGAGAGAGTTAGAGATAGATTGAAAGGAAAAGATAATAAAGGTGATTAAGTGTAGCGCAAAGGAGAGAACCCTTCTGGTCTAAATGTAAAACTGTGAAGCCCCTTATGGTAGTATTCTTCAAACGTGGCTTGGCTTTATATATATATATATATTTTAATATATAACCCAGGATCCTGTTATCAGGCTAAAAAGATGTTCATTCTCATCCAGCTAATTTGATTCTTTGAACACATGATTTGTTAATCCTGGATGAAGTTATATTGAATAATAGTGTGCTCTTATTTTGAAATAAAGGCAAAGTCAGTAGTAGGGCTGGGCGATATGGCTGAAAACTGTATCACGATATAAGTGTTTCATATCGGTCGATATCGATAATTATTGATATTTTTTATGACCTATTTAAAATAAGGACCAGGAGAAAAATATATTAAATTTAAACATTTTTATTTTAAACTTAACCTTCCTCTGATTATAATCCCCTCAGTTATAAAAGCAGAAATGTCAACACAACCATGGAAATCACTCAAATAATTAAAATGTAAACGTCTGTAAAAAGACGTTTTAAAAAAATGTAAAAAGTCTAAAACCACAGTGAAGAAAGAATAAGTAAGAACTGCTTAATAAGGTGTAATAAAATGGTGCAAAGTGTTAAATATAAACAGAGAAACCTGAAACCTGAGAAGAACTATGTTCTGCAGGTTTAGTGCTAGGTTGGTAACCTGGCTTCTGGACAGTGCTCAGCAGGGTTACTTATCGCTCCACGCCGCCGGTTCTGTTATTGTAGAATCCAACACGAGACAGCGATGTGGCGCAACCAAACTTGATACTGTTACATGATTGGCTGTTAGAGTGTCACTCCCTACGTTGCTAGGTTACCAGAGAGTGAGTGCCTTTGTTCATGCAACCAAACTTGCTTCGCAACTTCTGGTTTCTTCCGAAGAAGAAAAACAAGTTATCGAACGTTTTATCGAACGCATTTTCTATTGATATTGATTACGTGTCTATCGCGATACATATCGTTATCGTTTTATCGCCCAGCCCTAGTCAGTAGAGAGTTAAAACCATGATCAGCATTAATATGACTAGCCTAGTCATCGAGTCATGTGATTGCAGTTACATGAGGTAACTGCAATCTGTATTGGGGCAATGATTCATGGATATAGATGTGTGTGACTCTTTAAACTACATTTGGATTGGTTCTTTTAGTGTACAAACATTTATTTTGTTGTATATTTTATCATCAATAAGGATAGGTAACTCTTACATTTTGATAATAACACCAGCAGTAACCTGCATGTTCTCATCTGAAATCATAATTGTATTACCATATTTTATTATAAATCTAACAAACAAGCACTTTGTATCTGGAAATGGCTTCATGTATGTGGTTCACCCTAAAACATCTCGGTCATGATCTAGCTAGTCTCGCTGTGCCAGAGCTTCCTCCATAGCACTGCGGAGGAGGGTCTGACCAGTCCAAACAGCATTCCTGGATGGGAGAAAAACGTGCTCTGGTTTATTGGCATTTCTTTAAACCAATCACAATCATCTTGGGCGGTGCTAAGCTCCAGACAGAGCCACGGTGCCTCTGCTAAATAGCCTCTTGAAGGAACTTGTTTTGGTGGAACATGTGTACGTTCAAAAGTAGTTTTAGTCGTGCAACAGAAAACTCAGATTGGACAGATAGTCTAGCTAGCTGTCTGGATTTACCCTGCAGAGATCTGAGGAGGAGGTAACCATAGTCCTCACAAATCCACCAGAGGTTAGAACGCCAACACAAAGAAAGCGGGAGGTAACGGACATCCGGCCAAAAAGAGTGTCATCTGGTGGAATTTGCAGCGGCAACGGATAATCCCAGAAGTGGAACGTCGTGGATATAGACTATGCTCTATGGTGGTTCCCAACCTGGGGTCCGGGCACCCCCAGGGGGGGCGGCAAAGATCACAGGGGGGGCGCGAGTCTTTATCTGGGTTGAGGTAAAAAAAAATATTTGCACGTTAAACAAATTATGATAATACACTAGAATATATAATGTATAATGTATTAATGTAGTTTTTCCAACTCCCTTCAAACACGAAAACCGTGATCAACCAAATATGAATCGTAGATCATTCTACCCAATTACTAATAATACATTCTGATGTTTGTCAACTGTTCTGTCCAGTCCCGTCTTGTCAGTTCTGTTATTGTCCCGTCTCACTTCCTTCTGTTGTTCTGTTTGTCACCTTGTTGCGTTTTATGTGTTATGTGTTACACTCCGTACGTGGTGCTTTAAATCCCCCTGCCCTTATATGGATCCAGGGTCTCACTAAAACAGGGTGAATGGGCACGGTGGGGCAACCGTTAATGCACTGAATGTAATTCTAAATCTGAATGTAACATACTGTGTATAAATAAAATATAGAATATATAAAATAAAGTTGTCCTCCAAAGAGGGGGGGTGGTGGTAGGAAAAAAAAAGAATATATAATGTATACAAAAGTCTGTATGCAAACTTTATATTTTGTTGTATCCTCGTTTTTCCTGCCGCCACGGCATCACTATTTTATGAATGAAACATGGCGGAGAAACGTAACAGTGCTGATAACTCCTCTGTATCAAAAAAGAAAGTAAAGCTCTATCTCGAGAGTTACCTCAACTTCGGTTTCGGGTGGGGGTTAGCTTTTCTTAGACATGAGTAGGGGGGGCGCCAAGGAAAAAAGGTTGGGAACCACTAATCTAACTAACTGCCAATAAGCTGCACTTTTGCAGGTTTGTGCTTAAGGACTAGCATGACAAGCCAGACCCACATCCAGATGTTGGGTCTGGGAACTCACCATTGACGGAGCTCAATCCGAGGGGCGGATAAACGGTTGTCTTTCAAATTCCCTCTGCACGTAACAGGATAGCGCTACAACCAGGCAGAGCAACGAAGAAGGTAGCGGAGCTAGTTGATAGATTCAACTTTTGCTGTATCCGGTCGGCAAAACTCTGAACACAAAACCGTTGTTTGTTCTTTCCTCAAAGAAAAGCTGAACTCCAAGTCTTCCAGAAGACCGCTGTTCCCAGAAGCAGCAGCCATAAGCCCCGCCCACCGACTCTATACACGATGTGATTGGCCTGACCAAAATTTGGTTTTTCCAGCTCACAGGTCAATGGAGAGTGCCTAGACCCCCCCCCGGCTGCAAAATAAATTTGCTGCCACTAGGGTGCGTCTAGATTTCTAGGCTATTTAAGGACTTGTTTGTAGCTTTAAAGAACCAAAAAAAATCCAGACTTTTGTCAAACATTCTAATCTGAAGAAGTCAGGGTCCCAGGGGTAGCATGTATTGCAGCATGTGTAAACATGCTTTAAAGTTTGGGAACTTGCCCTCATGTGACACCACGCCACTCTGTTCTGTCTACCTGTTGGACACTAAAACTTGTATCATGATATGGCTCAGCAGGCTGCAGGCTAACAATGGTGTTTATGGTTTGATGTGCGGTCATATCTGGTCACTTTGATGTTATGGAGGCAGGTGTGAGTGCAGCTGTGGACCACTAGATGGAGTCAATGTTTAATCAGTTAAAGAGAACCAGCACTTCAGTAATGGTCATGCCTGCTCAGCGTGCATCTTGACACATCTGTTGCCATTCTGTGAGTTTTGAGAAATGAACACAATAACAGAGACTGAACACAGCTGTTGGCAGCAGCAGAATGACTTTCATGTGTATTGGCTTTTCTTCAGCATGAACAACTCTTGTTTTTGAGATGTGTAATTCTATAAATGATATGATGACGTATGAGGGAGGATCTGAGCAATAGGAGCTGTGTTATTTGCTGTCAGTTCACAACTAAATGAATCCTTGGTCAGTAATAAGACACCTGTATGTATATGGAAACGAACATATTGTGGGTTAAAGGACAAGGACCAACAAAAACACAGTGCACACACTCTTAACATAATGTATTTTCTTTTGTTTCAGGTGTATAAGATGTGCAGTGACACATTTGACTCCTATGACCAGCACTACGGGAGGGGACTGGCTAAGGACACCATTAAAGATGGTACATGTGGACTCTCAAGCTATCACATGCTTAATCACATGTATGCTGAGAGAAGAACAGCCAGTCAGACACAAGTGTGTATAACTCGTTTCTCTCCCCTTTCCTTTCCCCTCCTCTCCCCTCTTCTCCTCTCCTCCAGGCCTGGCTAAATTCTTCCATAATGGCGTTAGTCTGAGGAAGGATGCCGTGTCAGCCAGCATCCGCAGAGTACAATGTATCCTCCGCTGGTTTGAGTCGCAGCAGCAGCTGACCTTCTACGCCAGCTCCCTTCTCTTCGTCTACGAGGGCCTCCCCTCCTCTTCCTCCTCCTCCTCCTCCTCCCTTTCGTCCCTTCTCAGCACGCCGCCGATCAGCCCAACTGCGGGGAAAACTGCCTCGTTGTCATTGGCGGATGACCGCGGTCGATGCGGGGAGGGGAAAGTGAGACGGGAAGGGGCAAGGCCCGAAGAGGAAGTGGCTGAGTACAACAACAACAACATTCAGGTACCAGTGCCCTGGGACTACAGCTTGTCCACCATCTACACCAACCACAGGAAGGGTGGTCACCACCACTGTGCCAAGGGTCATCTCCGAGGCAACAGCGGTGACGGTGATGCTGTGCAGACGACACTGAGCTCCGTTGCTGGAGATAACATCCCAGCACCGTGCGAAGAAGAAGACAACTCTGCATGGAAACGGACAGGTGAGACGCAGCAGCCACCAAACGGAAACGGAAACAAATCCCAACTGGAAGGGAAGGATGAGGATGGAGAGAGGGAGGGCAGAGGCAGGAGAGAGGCGGAGGAGGAGCTGAAAGGACGAGGAGGCAATGCAACAGAGGGTGGTGGAGGAGACGCGGAGGTGGAGGTCAGGATGATCGACTTTGCCCATGTTTTCCCGAGCGAGAGCCACGATCACGGCTACATCTACGGCCTCAAGAACCTGCTGACAGTGCTGGAGCAGATCCTGTGTGACGCCGCTTAGAGCTCTCACTTCTCCCTCTCACTTCTCCCTCTCACTTCTCCCTCTCTTCTCTTTACCTCCTGAGCTGCTCAGTCAACCACTGGCTCCCTGCTGTCTACCAGCCTTTCTTCTCAAAAGACCGAAACCTTTAGAGTCGCGAGGGCAGAATCAAAGAATTGATTATTAAAATCGAACTATCATCATCATCATCGTCATCATCATCATCTCACCTGTTTGTGATGGTTCGTCGGTCATGTGTGTGTCTGTCTTTGTGTGTCTCTTGTCTGTTTGTGAGCAAGGTGGGGATAGTAGAGGCTGACAGTTGCGTGTGTGTGTGTGTGTGTGTGTGTGTGTGTCCCCTGTGATCAGCAGCACTACATGCACTAATCAATCCATGAAGGCATTGCGACCCTGTACTTAAACACATCTTTGGCTCTTGCCATGGATATATATCAATTTTGCAGTAAGATTATGATTACTTGCGCTGTAATAAAATATTTTATCACCCTTTATCCCCAATCCCAACTCCAGGTCCACTCACCAGCTTTTTCCAGAGATTTCAGCTGTATCACACAGATCTCACATCAGTTGTGACGGTGATTGACCTGTTGACATGGAAGCTTAGTAGCTGTTATGATTTCACCCTTAGCCATCCAATGCTTCCACTTAAACAAAGGAGCGTTATGACGACGGAAATTATAAGCCCAAATTCCTAATGGATCAGGCTTCCTATGGCTGATACAGCCATTCACAAATTCCTGGATCAGGCCCACTCCCGATCCTGTGGACTGGCTTCCGTTCTCCTGCACAAATGGGGTTCATCAGCAGATGGAGTTTGCTCATTAGTCATGGAGTTGTCAATGTACAACATCAGTAGCTGTTCTGATTTCATCAATAGCCCTGTGGATTGGGATTGGGTCCTCAGGATTCCACAGGGTTTGGGCCAGTACCACTGGTTTTGAAAAGTTATGTGCTGAAAATTGATTTTAGGTTTTCTGTGAACTTAAAAAATCAGTGATAAAGAGTTTGGTGTTTGTGTTTTGGTTAAGATGAGGTGTACTGTTGGAGTATGCAGTCTGCCTAGGAAACTAACTCTACTGCAGTAACCGTTAGACATGTTAGCACGATTAAACTTCATTCTGCTACTTATTCACATCCTGGGCATCCACTGCCCTAAACTGGATTTGGACCATTTAAGTTTACAGTACACTTTTAAATTACAAACAAACCAGGGCTGGGAAACAGAAGTCTGAAGAAGAAGGTTTTTTTGTTGGCCTCCATTGAAGCCAACAACTGAACATTTCAGAATGGCCTCTTGAAGTGTGTGAGCATTGGGTAAAACCAGAAGTCTGGATAGTGTTGAGGTTTAAGTCGGGTCGTCCTTTTGTTTTTGTTTAAATCCCTGTCTACAGGTATCTAACTCAGGTAAATTTACTGTAAGGAAAATAAATACTTAATATTGCTACTATTATCCTGTCAGCAAGATGATCCTCATGCTGTCTGGTTGTTTAGTTCTAAACGATTGTTTTATTGAGTCTTACGCAGTGTTTAGTTTATCTCATGATTGTCCCCCCATCTCATTAATGTTGACCTCACGTTCCTTGCGCGTTGTATTATCTTTTACCATGGCTGTTTTAATCGTTGTACATGTTCGAGCCCCCCTTCTGAGAGCCTGTGCTCTCTGCTGTGTTTATTCCAGTTATTTGGTGTCCCCTCTCTTTCTGCTCTTATATTGCTGATATCATAACTTGTGCTCGCAATTCTATTTATGTTTTAGAACCTACTTATATCAAAAGGTAACATTGCTAATGGTTTGGATGCCATTGTGCTAGTATTCACCATGAGCTATTCTATGATTTAGTTATTGATGATAAGTTATTATATTGTAATTCATTGAGTTATAACTGGGCCACAATAGTGAAATCAACCATTTCCCTTCCCAAATTCTGGAAAGATGATTGTTAGGAAGTCTTTTTTATGTGTGGGGAGGGTGACGCTGTATGACACATGATGTGTTATGATTGGTTATCATATTACCAAGCATGATAAAACCTCCATAAGGATTTTAAGATTGTAGTAAAAAGATATTTGAAACATGCTGCTTTAATGCGAGTCAACTGGCAGACTCACCAGAGAGGGACAGGATGCTAAAGAGAGGAAGACTCTCCAGAGAGGGACAGGATGCTAAAGAGAGGAAGACTCTCCAGAGAGGGACAGGATGCTAAAGAGAGGAAGACTCTCCAGAGAGGGACAGGATGCTAAAGAGCGGAAGACTCTCCAGAGAGGGACAGGATGCTAAAGAGAGGAAGACTCTCCAGAGAGGGACAGGATGCTAAAGAGAGGAAGACTCTCCAGAGAGGGACAGGATGCTAAAGAGCGGAAGACAGCAAGTGAATGGTTTCATGTTTTTTTTTCTGTTTTGGGCAGAAATGTCAGAGTGCTGTTGCTAGCAAAACAGAAGTCTGCACGTCCTTTTTACACTTATCTCAGCTTGAGACAGTACAACTGATTAGTTTAGCTTTTTTGGGTTTGTCATATTTGGTAGGGTTGGCTAATGTGGGTTTTTAGGCTGATCCACAGAATGATTCTGTAGCTATTCTGTATAAATTTGATGAAGGTTTAGTGAAACTGTATTAAGACCAAAGCTTTCCATTGAAACCAATGATGGATTCATCTGTGATGGACTCCCAAAGGCCCATAGCAGCCTTGGTTGCTACAATACTTTTTGTATTTTCTTGAGATAACGTCCTCTTTTCTTGCAATCATGACTTCATTATCTCTTTTACTCCAGGCAACAAATTGTGCTTAGTTTGACACAAAAAAACCCATTTTATCACAAGGTCCACTTTTCTGGAGCTTTCAGCCACATCTCATAGTCTTCATTAGCATATTTGGTTATGCATATAAAGTATGAAAGCCTGTCTCCCTGAGCAAAGCAGAAGTACCATTAGTAGTCATTTTATGGATTTCAAGTCGGTTCACTAAGTTAATTTAATAAAATTTAAAGGGGCTGTACTCGACATTCAGAACATATAATAGGAAGCAGTAAAGAAATGTTTGCTATGTAAAGATATAGTGGAGTAGCGGTGCATGGTCACGGAAGGCTTGTATCATGTGGACGCGCCGACAGTTTTGTTGTCATTACTTAGAATTCCTCACAGGGGAGAGACAGAAACTACACACTACAGCTTTAAAGAGTCCATATACAGTATTTTTGGTAATATGCAGCTCTAAAACATAATAGAAACTGAGAGTTAGACTGCATCTTTTATGGCAAGTGTTACAGATGGACACCACTAAAGATGTTCAATAACTTTAGATCCTCACCTCAGTCTGATCTGCAGTCTGTCCTGTACATTAATCCAACCCTACTTTCCAATGTGATGACAGCAAATAAACTGTTGTGTCACACAGGCTGTCTGTCTTTCCACCCTAGGGCAAGACTTTTTATTGATTTCATTATTTACCTGAAGAGAATCAACCGTGTGTTTTTAAGATCATTTGCTGTAAATTGTTTTCACTTTATCATCCTTCAGTGCTCAGCAGTTGTTGTCTGTGTGTGTGTGTGTGTGACTGCGCTGTCTGCTCTCTACACTAACATTGGAGCTGTCCCTGCTCCAGTACGGCACAACCCCACTTTGATTTGAACTAATAATATGCACAGGTCTCTTCTGTTTATGTAGCTTGTAATATATGAATATAATGAACTATGAAAATCCTGATCTTTTGTAAATTAACTTGATTAAATTGTATTATTATTTTTAATCTGAACCAAAACAGACTGCTAACTACTAGATTATAATATTTTCTCTGACGTTTCTTTTTCATAAAATTGTTCATTTTTTTGAAGTAATCAACGTGAAGGAGTCTTTTAAAGGATGTTTACAGGAGTTCGAGAATTGATGTTTTATCACTGCCTTATTTTCTGTTAATGTCTCCTCGTCGTCTCTGTGTTTGGAATATTGATTATTGATCATTTGGGCAGCTTTGTGAATCTCCTCTGTGTTTCTAGCCTGTTGTGTCACGGCTAACTAACAACAACCATACCATGCATTTGTGTACAGGGCATTGTTAATGGAATTGGTTTAATGACTGACTCATAGTGATGCAACCTTTGACTTTAACTCCATTTATATCAGTGTAAACCTCAGTAAATCAGCCCATGTTACTGAGACATTGTGTTCCAGTGTGGGTGGGCAGATATCCCAACCACAAATCCACTATGTTCCTCATATTATACTGAATATTTAGAAGATGGCAAGCACGAGCATTTAGTTTTCCTTCTAAAGGACCACAGAAGGGTTTTTCTTACATAGAATTCCTTCTTTACATTACAGCTGAAGCAGAACATAGTGTGTTATATTGCTGAATATGTTTTTCAATTCTATCTGCCTTTTACTGTATTACAGTCGTTTTCAAATGCAGACTGATTTGGAAAAAGTCTGGATCACTGAATTACCACACGACCGTAACCTAACCAAAAATAATGTTACTGTGGAGCCCGGAGTGTGCCATCTGTATAATTAAAGGCTTTTACAGTGTATGTAAGAATTATAGTTCTATCAGTTGTTCAAATTCTCAATTACAAATGTATTACAGACGGATACATTTAAATGATTCTGAATTAGTTGACCTTATTCTGTCTTTAAATGTAATATTTGTTGGATTTTAAAATGGAATTGCAACATTTACTTTAAAGGGCTTTTACGTTTTACGTGTGTTAAGCCAATTATTTATTTGTCTGCCTATCATATTCATTCATTGATAGTTTTCAATTATTTCTTTTCGCCAATTGAAATGAAACTTACTGAGCAGCAGAAAGAGTTCTGATTGGCCCATTGTTATGTGTTGGCAGGAATCTGACCAATCAGAGCTCCTGCTTAGTTTGCTTTAGTGGCTCAATTCATTTTTATATGTCTTCACAATACAGTGATGAAATGAAAACTGCCAATGTCACAGCAGGAAACAAATGCATTGTAGAATATGGTAAGCAGAAAAACAAAAACAAAAAAATCAACTTTTTTAAAATGTTATTTTGTAATTCCATTTTACATTCATAATTTGAAGACAGAATAAGGACATTGAATTATAAATTGGCAATGTATAGTTTTTGGAAAGGGTACATTAATTAATTTGTGATTATGATTAAACACTGCAAAGGTCTATATAGTCTCAGTGGCACAGTCCAGGCTCACTGTGATACATAATCCATCTAAAATATTGTTTCAAGTCTGCAGTTGATTTTCATACCACAGCGATGTTAACAGATACCAATGGCTGTCTGGAAGGTAGAAGAGGACAACATAATAATACAGAGTATATGCAATTTGTATTCAATTGGTTAAAAAAAATGCATAAATACTAATATGGTCATTTAGGCCCTTATTAACATCTGTACATATTAGGGATCGACCGATACTGTTTTTTTAAAGGCCGATACTGATTATTAGTAGTTAATGAAACCAATAAACGATATTTGGAACCAATATGCATTTCCAGTGAAAATGATCATCTTTAAGTCAAAATTAAGTTTTTGAAATGTTATAAACTCCAACAAAAAACTGTGTATAAATGCTTTAAGCAATTATTTAATAAATTAGAAAATTTCAACATAATACCCAGTAACAGATAGTCAGATAGTGGCCGTCTGGTTAGCTCACCTGGTAGAGCAGGCGCCCATATATAGAGACTTCCTCCTCGATTCAGCGGCTGCGGGTTTGACTCCGACCTGTCCTTGCCCCTCTCTCTCCCCTTTCATGTCTTCAGCTGTCCAAAAAAAAAAAGGCCTAAAATTCCCAAAAAGTCAGATAGTGTTGGGGGGACATTAAGTCAGACTCAGTGGTCAGTCAACCCGAAGCAGAGGGACAGACACCGAGCCAGAGTAGAACACTTTTTAATTCATTAACGTTATCTGTTATCAGGCAAATAAAACACAGATACAGATAATCTGCAAACTGCCAAAAAAACGAGCCGATAATCAGTCTATCCCTAATCTATACATACATCTACAGTATACAGTACCTGCAGCCTGTTGGAATGGCAGCCGGTCACTTTTAAATTTAACATTTGAAGCCAAACGAAACAAGAATTGTGCAAAATGTGAATGTTTGAAATGTAGGGCTGAGTTTTCTGTACAGTCAGTGGAGTAACACTGCCCACCTCCTCTGCCTCAACATGTAGAATATTTACTGAACATACTATCATATCTGTCATCTCAGAATGGAGCACACTGACCAGTCAGACTACATACATACATACATACAGACATATACAACATGAGTATGCAGTATCAGTCCAGATGAGTTCGGACTTTTCACCACTGATGATTAGGATGTAGTGTGAGATAGAACATGGCGTAGATTAGATCAGAGGTCCGAGTGGAGCTGTGTCAGGGCTGACTGCACGCTGCTCTCTCTGCTCTACTCCTGTGTTTACAGTTGAACTGTCTTTTACTCCTGGTCGTTGGGTACTGGGCACAACTTTTTTTTTCTTCTTTTGCTTTTATTTGTCTATCATGTACTGCAGACAAATGGAATAGCCAATTGATGGCATCTGTTTTACAAATGTTTATCGCGTGTGAACAAAATCTCTAACAGTAGGGTTAACAAATAAGAGGAACATTTTATTTTGATATAATGGTGATTTACAGTTTTACCAGGCTTTTTCAAGGTAAAATAAAGGCAGACTTTAGAGCACCGCTTACTGTGCTCCATTGCTCCAACACAACAAGCGCCTGGGAGATTGCTGGCCGCTACGGAAACCAAAACTTGCACGTGTTAAATTTGGAACCGATGATCCGATTCCAAACGATTCCAACAAAAGAACCGGTTCTCGATGCCCCATCCTACTAACCAGTTGCTCTCCATTAAAGGACCCTGAAGGTGGTTTGACGCGTTTTAAAACCATGAGCCATGAGTGTGCTGTACATTAGTGCCAGCCATTTTCAAAGCATACTATACACGGTACTCTGTAAAATCTCATAATCAGTTATATGAAATAATCTCTTCTTTTGGTATGATTCCTGTTATTAGATACATTTGCCAGTATCAGATCAGTTCAACCAAAGTACAGTAATGTAGTTCATGTAACTTGAAATGATGAGTAGACTAAATGTCCAACTGATTCACTTAGTTTGTCACATTTATTATCAATTGTTTTAGAAACGTTGCTAACTTCCTTTTTTTTATATACTCCCTGCATTGTATTTGCTTTAAAAAAAAATTTAATCATTTGGAGAAAGTTACATGATGGAGGCTGCTGTGCCAGATGAATACAATTGGAAGTCAAGCTCAATTAGAAACTGCATATTCCAAACCAGTTAAAATTAACAGGTGAACATTTCAAAGCTGTGGCAATAAATTATATTTAAAAAAAACCTATACTAATTACTCTAATTTGGAGGAACTTAGTGAGAGAAACCCTGAGAGTCTTATCTTTGTTACATTGAAAGAATTGACTGATAACTTTTTCATTTGTTTTAGATTGATATCTGTACTTCATTTCAGTAAATTAAAAAAATGATTACAGAGACTTGCTGCAGATACTTTCGGTAAATATTTTGTCAGTTAACTTTTTTAGGTGCAGCAAATTTAAAGTGACTGCTAGTGAATGTTGATAGCACACTGGCACGACATGAAGCGAGCAGCTGCTGAAGGCGGGTCAGTCTAACACCTGATGGGATGCTTTGAACAATGGACAGCAGTACTAAAAAAACTATCTGAGTAAATGGGGTAAAACATGCAAAACCAGCATTATGCTTCCTTAATGGGGTCCAGGAAGAAAAACAAGGGGAAGGAATGGAAGACAAGCGTCTTCTAGGCCAATCAACCATTAGACTTTGCTTGTTTGAGCTTTGAGCTGCGTCAGCTGGCTGTTGACTGCTGCGTTTATGTCACACAGGAAGAACTGTCTCAACGGTTCAAATAAGCGATGAATCATATCTTTCACTAGACTCAGTGTTGTAATGTAACAAAGTACAAATACTTCGCTACTTTACTTAAATAGAATATTCACGTATCTGAAACTTTTACTTTTACTCCACTACATTTCCCCTGAGCATCCTTGTTACTAGGGTTGGGTACTGAAACCCAGTTCCACTACAGAACCGGTTCCTACGCAACCGGATTGGAACGCAAATTTCGGTTCCTCATTTTGGTTCCACCAGAGTCGGTCTACGGCATAGGCGGCGCTAGGCTATTTTTAGGGGTGCTGAAGCACCCCTAAAAATCATCTCAGCACCCCTGAAAATAAAGTCCTTATTGTGATAATGTGAAATCGTTTAATGCTCAAACTAGTGGCGGTTTTTGGCACGGGCGAACCGGGCAGCCACTTAACTTAAAAAATATATATAAATTATCCTCTGTGCCGCGAAGCGTTTTTCTGTTTTCTATCATTTCACTGTGTGGGGAATTGGCAGATCAGCGCCCCCAGCAGCTGCAGGCGCCCTGCTTGCTGAGAGAGGTCAACACCCCCCACTTTCACAATGAAATGGACTAGTCCGTCCCACAGTGCGCCGCAGCGCGAAAGATAAACACACGGTGACAGGAGAAATGGGAAGTACACAGAGACGGAGCAAGACAAGTCTAAACGCTCTAAACCTTTCTTTTATGTCAATGGTCTAAACGCCAAAATGTAAAAAGTTACCCAAGCGGCTCAAATAAAAGAAAAAAGCGAAAAGACATGTTTTCGGGAGTAGCAGGACCTTCATCAGCTCCCGTGCCCGTGGCCGATGATAGCGGTGCTGGTGTCGGCTACAGTGACATGCACAGTGAGGAGGAGACTTCAGGAGGAGAGGGACAGAGATGAGGGAGTGAGGCTACAACCTGCGGTAGGCACAACTCCCCTTAAAACACTCAACCCCTTGATAAAACTGAGTGGTGGACAAACTGTTGATGATAAACACAATAAAAAAAGTAGGCATGCTTTACTGTATGATTGCATTAGTAGCCTATATAAACGTTGCACATCATGCAAACGTTCTTAATGAGAATTGTAGCTTTTCTATCTGCATTGGCAGACAAAAACTCATAATAGACCTCTTCAAATTATAGCATAGGGCCTCTCGAAATGATAATCATAAAACAAGCTATATATACAGTACAGGCCAAAAGTTTGGACACACCTTCTCATTCAATGCGTTTCCTTTTTATTTTCATGACTATTTACATTGTAGATTCTCACTGAAGGCATCAAAACTATGAATGAACACATATGGAATTATGTACTTAACAAAAAAGTGTGAAATAACTGAAAACATGTCTTATATTTTAGATTCTTCAAAGTAGCCACCCTTTGCTTTTTTGATAACTCTGCAAACCCTTGGTGTTCTCTCAATGAGCTTCATGAGGTAGTCACCTGAAATGGTTTTACCTTCACAGGTGTGCTTTGTCAGGGTTCATTAGTGGATTTTTTTCCCTTATTAATAAAAAAGCAAAGGGTGGCTACTTTGAAGAATCTAAAATATAAGACATGTTTTCAGTTATTTCACACTTTTTTGTTAAGTACATAATTCTATATGTGTTCATTCATAGTTTTGATGCCTTCAGTGAGAATCTACAATGTAAATAGTCATGAAAATAAAAAGGAAACGCATTGAATGAGAAGGTGTGTCCAAACTTTTGGCCTGTACTGTATATATAGCTTGTTTTATGATTAATTAGGAGTATACAGTTTTAGTGTATTAATAAATGGCACTTTGTTGAAGTATTTAATGTGTCAACTTTCACTGATTCTTGCTCACTCATTACATGGCATTAGTAGTTTTAGGAGTAGGTATACATATTCAGGGGAGGGCAAGGACGGGTACAGCTTTATCAATACTAGTTAAACAGTTGTACAGTTTTATTCCCTATTTTGAATATGGGGGGGCGCTCGGAGGGGGTCTCGCCCGTCATTCAACACAGCCAAAGCTATGAATTCTAGCATATTTTTCAGTCCCCTTCCCCCCCCCCCAGTCCAACGCCCCTGGGTATGTGTGCTGCAATAATCATGCTTTGTAGTTTCCATCTTTTTTCACAGGAGATGCCTTGAATCTGTTGATAGTTTGTCATAATTGCATGTCTCAATCTGTCTATTTCTTTCCCCAAAACTCACAAGAAGTCATGATTTAAGGGTTTTAAAAACTTACGGAAGCATGCCCCCGAACCCCCCTAGCTTAACTGCTATCAACTTTTCATTAGGGGCTGAGCACCCCCAAAGGTCAGATCCTAGAATCGCCCCTGGTCTACGGAAAGCCGTTCCACTCCCTATCCAGCCCCATTGTACCGGATTTTGGATGCAGTTCCACCAGAGTTCCACTGGTGGTGATCGTGGTCCAGTGCAAAATGAATGGGACTCTATGGAGCTAGACGGCTAAATTTGTCTCTTTCGCCTGAATGCCGTTGAGAAACCTCAGATTTGATTGTAGTTTTTGCAAGTTCAACATGGGTTATAGGTCGAAAGTTGAATGAACGAGTACTTATGTCCTTTTGATTTCTTACAGGGTGAGTCGTTGTAGCCCATAACACGCTAGCATTCTGCTAATGAATGCTGATTGGTCAGTGAAGGAGTGATTACGATCGGAGATCCCGCTTGACGGCATCCGAAGCAGAGCCTGAATATCAGAGTGAATATTTCGGCGTGGTCTTTAAAACATCAGCAAACCTCTTTCTAGCACATGTATTAACAGAGAGAGACTAACCTGTCAGCTGTGTTGTATTAACAGGGAGAGTCTAACCTATCAGCTGTGTTGTATTAACAGGGAGAGTCTAACCTATCAGCTGTGTTGTATTAACAGGGAGAGTCTAACCTATCAGCTGTGTTGTATTAACAGAGAGAGACTAACCTGTCAGCTGTGTTGTATTAACAGAGAGAGTCTAACCTGTTAGCTGTGTTATCGATGCCTCGAGAGAACAAAGGAAGCGACTCAGAGCTTGCTGTAAAGCAGTATCTCTGGCCGTATATGTGTATGACGTCATTGACATTTTAAAAGGCTTTTTAGAACAAAAAGCGACTTTAAAAAATCTAACACACAGCAGTGTGTATTTTTAAAAAATATCAAATTTAAGAAAAGTGGGTTTTGAGGGGTATAGCTCAATAGAGCTCCATTCATTCGGCACTGGCCTGTGAGCGCCCCCTATATGGAACTCTGGTGGAACTGCAACCAGTTCAGAACCCGGAAGTAACGAGGGAGTGGCACTTCTTGATATATTAGAAGTTCTTTGGTTCCACTTAATGTGTGGACTGAAATATTTTCCCTCTGTCACTCCGAAACGGACGTAAAAATATCCCCCTCTCTCTGTAGTCTACCGTTAGCTAGCTACTCTCTCTGTAGTCTACCGTTAGCTAGCTACCGTAAATGTAGGCTACTTTTAAAATGCCAAACGATACCCAACCCTACTTGTTATTACAAAAGAAAATCAGAAGAAAGTTTTTACACTGGAAAAAAGCAGTTTGGCGAATCATTGCTCCTAAGGGCCGTTACAGAGTCAACGCGAGCAACGCGAACAAGCAACGCGGGCGACGCGCTCCCTTTCATAGTCTAAACAGCGGACGCAAGTAGACCCAAGCGTCACGGGCGATGCGTGAAATGCAGTACACCGCCCACGCTACAGGGGGTAGCAGAGTGCTCCACGGTGTTCGGTCGGCAGAGCCAGACCCTCCCGGAGAGTGGCTCTCATCAGGGAGCAGCTGGCTGGCTGACTTCTTTTTATCAGATGCTGGCGTGTTTCCCCACCAGTACAGTGTGCTACGATTGGGTAGCACTGACCAATACATCGATAAAAGGTCGCTTAAACATGGTTTAGCAGGTTTTAAAAATATATAGATACATTTGGGTCTCTCTCTCGCCTCTTGAGGAGGGCACACAGCATAGACTACACACACACAACGTTGATACATACCGAAAAATGTGACTCAGTAGTCCTATGTTTGATGAAATTGTACAGCTACGTTGATTCAATATTTTTAATGTACAATACGTGCAGTGTCGCCCCCACCGACAACGCATAGTATTGTGCGCATCGGCGCGTCTCGTATCAAAAACTGGGACGACACATTTGGCATTTGGCTTCCTTGCGGACGCGTATGCGTACTGATGCATTGACTCTGTAACGGCCCTTACGGCCCTTAATCGGCAAGATAATGCACGCTCCATTCCAGTTGGTTTGTTGCCAAGCGAGGAAAAAAAAAAAAAACATAGGCCAAAACTAGAGCAGAAGAGGACGAATAATGCCTGATAGCGTCATGGAAGCATATATATATATATATATATATATACACACACACACACACACACACACATATACACACATACATACACATACACACCATCTAACCCGTTTGACACAAATGCAGCCTTGGGGAAAGAAAAGCGTTTCATGCTCAAATTTGACTGAAAATGCAAAAGCAAGCAAAAGTACACATTCAAAAATGGGTTCCGATTGGCTGTGATATCGTCCAACACTTTTCTCCTGGATGACGACTTTTGATGCACTTAGCATCTTCATGTGATGTCTGTTGGAAACTTCCAGGTGTTGGTATGGCTGACTGTGAAAGGCAGGAAACGCTGAGCAGTGTGTGAGTGCTTGTGGCATGGTGTTGTTGGGTTGCTATCATTAAAACAAAAGCTGGTGAAGGACTGAAAGTGTGCCAGGTCCAGTTCAGCTTCTCTACCACTGTTGGATTTCTGGGAATCATTTGCTGACAGAAAGATGTCCAACACATGGCGTTTCTAGAGGAACTGAACCTGATCTGCCCTGTTGGGCCCTGTAATGTAAAGTGAGCTCTTACTTAAATCCTCAATGTGGATTTTAGCCAGCGTTTGTATTTTGATAGGCTATACTGGATTTACCATGTCTTACAAATGAGCCTAAAGCAGAACAGGAAATATCAGTGTACATAAGGAGAGGAACTCAACAGTTTAAGTCCCTCTACAACTACAAACCTGATACTCATTATTTTTTCAACAATAAAAATATGAATCAAACTGTTTGATGACCTGCCTCATTTCTGATGTCCTTTTGTGTTTTGGTTCGTTTAGTTTTGTGCTTTGTTTAAAAAGTAATCTCCAACGACCGTCTGCGTTCTTTGAGAGCTTTCTATGTCCCATTTCTGACCACTGTGACTCATCAGTCTCTTTGTGGGGAGTCCCTGATATCACTGCTTCAGTCCAACGGGACAAACTGCTCCTCTGGCTTCCAACCCTAATAGGTGCCAGATGAGGGGAACTATGTTGGATGTTGGCCTGTACGTGGAATCTTTTTACAACTTAACATTTACCTTAACCTTTAATAAACATCACCTTTTGTACTTATTTCTTATATTTCAATAATAAGTTAAGGAAATGCATCGCTGTGTCAAGGAGTAAACCTATAGGTATGGGTGCGCGCTCTAACCGCGCACCCAATCCAAAACCCTTTTTGTTAAATTCAGCGAATATCTTCTCATGGTCACCTAGCTCTCTATTCTCTGTGTGCTGAAACCCCCCCAGTGTTAATCCACAGAACAAACCGAAAGGAGCCACAAAACACTATTCCAGCCAATCAGCAACAGGCAGAGACAGTTGATGGTGGCAGCATGTGAATGTGCCAGCCGGCCGGCCAGTAGTTACAGTCCCTGAATCTGGGGGGTGGAGCTCACAGGGGCCATTTTTTTGAGTACTTTAAATACATTTTGCTAATAAACTACTAATAGTTCTTTCAGGTGCTCCAGTTTCCTTCCACAGTCCAAACACATTTAGGGAATCTCTAAACTAGGAGTCTGAATGGTTGTCTGAGTGTCAGCTCTGTGACTTTGGGTGAGTGGTCTCACCCAAAGCATGTTGGGATAGTCTTCAGCCCTATCCTCCACTGCAGTCCAGTGGACAGATGGATATAGAAATGACAGGTTAACGTGTGGAGTTAATATAATCACTAAGCACACATACAACACAGAGGTGGAGCATGAAATCATTGTATTATTAGTCACATAGCCTTAAGACTTTTATGACATGCCTGAGTTGAAGAATCACAACAGCTTAATTCATCACAATACAAAAATAGCATTTATACAATAAAGAAACTAATATTGTACAATGTTGTGTTTCTTGGCACATTATGAATGTAAGCTGTGTTAATGTAGTGATTGCTAAAATACTGCTAAATACTAAGAAAAAAATCATTATTCTCTCAACATATTTTGATTATCATTAACTAAAAGTACAATTTATCAAAAAGAAAAATCTCAAAACTAAATGTGACTCATAAAAATAGACAATTGTTTTCAGAAAGTGATTGTTGTACATGTGAAATGTCTTAGTTTAACACCTATAATTTTCATATAAAAATATATATTTTTTAAAAGGAAAAATACTTGGAAGAAGACATGAAGTTATCTTCTACGGTGCACCATGAGCCAATTTGTCATAGCAATTACTCAGCATTCAACAAATCCCTCTGTTGATAAACCTGTACAGAAACTCACTGGTTAACGGTCCACTCACACGGACCATATAAGCATGAAATTGTAAATTAAGTAGAAAATTGTTATGCAAGATCAGAGCCATCCACATTGTTTGGTAACTATGCAAGACCACTTGTCCTGATGCTAATTAGTGCTATGGATATGAAGCACACAGCCTGACAGTCAATTAGCTCAGAATAAGGCACAATATTCAGACTGACTTCAAACTGATCAGCATGATAGTGTCAGTGTCTGAAAATGCCATCTCATTGATTGCTAAAGATTTCCTGCAGGTCAAACATTTCAACGTCCACCTGCAGTTACAGTGTAGTGCCTCGGATTTAAAGGACTAGTCAAACATGTTGTTTTGTGCTTTCTTTACGCAAGGGAGGTGTTCCACTGGATATCAATCTCATGTCTGTGTATTAACCACAGAATAAAGCCCTATTCACACAGAACCAGTATTACCTGGAGACCTCTAGTCATTTGTAATAATTACGGAGGTTGTCTGTGATCTTAATCCTGATAAGTATGCACCTCTGGTAACCCCTACCGGGCCTGGCCAAAAAAGATACGGAACCCCGACCTAAGTGCGGTGCAGCGGTCTCGCCCTGGCCGTCCTCCGCGCGCCTCTGGGTACCCAACCCTCAGGGTACAGGTCAGGAAATTAAAGTAAAAGCAGGCCTCGCTAATCCCGTGCAAATGCGCCACACAAAACTCAGAGGTGTGTGTGGGGGTCCCCAGATGGTACTAATCCAGTGAGAGTAGAGTCAGGACGTGGTTAGCCTAGCTTAGCATAAAGACCGGAAGCAGAGGGAACAGCTAGTCTGACTGTCCAAAGTATTACAAAATACATCTACCCTACCAACACCTCTAAAGCTTTTTAATTAACACTTTGTTTAACTGTACATTAACTGAAAAAAGTATTTTAATGTTTAATGCTGGATCTATTTTTTTGTGAACAACAGCCTTGTTGGCAAATGAGAGACCAATCGATGCTTGGACTCAAAGCCAGGAAGACTGTGTGGAGGACATTAGCCCCAACTCTCTTTTATTGGGAAGAGCCGAGTGCGAGTGGGGACCCAGGGGATTTCCACTTTGAAGGTTACCCTTACAAGAGACTCCAAAGTATTCAGGCAGAGGTCAGCAAATTCTGGACGAAGTGGAGCCAGTTGGCTGGTCCCAACCTGTTCATGAGGAGCAAGTGGCATACCAGGCAGCAAAATGTGGCTGTGGGAGATGTAGTCTGGCTGGCTGACCAAAATGCCCCGAGAGGTCAGTACGAGTTGGCCAGAGTGGTCAGTGTCAATACTGACAGAAAAGGCATCGTGAGAGATGCACATGTGAGACCCTTCCCAAGCGGTCCAGTGCCGAGGTAGGTCAAGGAGGAGGAGTGTGGTTGAAAGTTGACGGGTAGCTTCCGCTCCATCCAGGTGACAAAAAACGCTGGCTTAAGGAGCGCGGTTAGTGCCGACAAGCGTGCAGCGAGAGAGAGGAGTAGACAAATGCAGGGGTGCAGGAGAATTTTTATTGAGGTGTTTAATTACTTTGTAAATTATTCAAAGACTAAGTTTGCTTCTGATTGTTTATTTAGATGCTAATGACATTATTACCTTTCAGCAATGAGCTAATTGTGTGTGTTTTCTCTTTGTTTCTATTTAAAAAAAGGTTTTCAACCTAATTACCTACCTACAAACTCCTTGTATATACATTCATTTGTGAAAATTAAATAAACCTGGAGAAGGAGTGAGTTGTCTCTGTGTCCTCTGTCATCATCCTAAGTTGTTTTCAAGATCGAGGCAGTCACTGATTAAAAAACAGCCCGATAACTGGACAGCACCGTCGTGTCTGCACAGAGACCAAAACCTGAGTCCACTGAACCCCGGCTATAGTAAGAGATGCAGCACAGAAGTGTGGGGCGGATGGATACACGGTTGTTCGTTAAGAAATAGTTCCGACACGTAATCAAACAATATACACTGTAAATAACACAGCTTTAGTCTTGTTTTGTACTTTGGACAGAGCCAGGCTATTCCATTTCCCTCTGCTTCCAGTCTTTATGCTAAGCTAGGCTAACCACATCCTGATTCCAGCTCCATACATAACACACAGGCATGGGATTTAAATCCATCTTTTCATTCTGGGAAAGTGAATATGTGTATTTCCAAAAATGTTGAACTAGTTCTTTAAGAGCAGTGGAATCAAAGACATCTCATGAAAACTCAAGTGATATGTGAAAATCCTTCTCCCCCTGCCACATGCACAACTATCCATCACTGATTTGACTACATGTTGTACTACAGATTGGTCCTGTAGATTCAGGCTGTTAGATTTTCTATGACTAAATGTTTTGGGATAGCCATGGAAATCGGAGGTGGAGGAAGACATTCTTCTTGCTGCGACTTGAGACAAGTTTTTTCAAAATGTAGTCTCTGCTCACTATAGTCTCTTCAAGGCCTGTGGGTAGTACTTGAGGAAGATTCTGTGGGCGATCTCGTATGCGTCTCCCTGAGGCTTGGTCGGGTACCTTCGGCCGTTGTAAATGAATCCCTTTTCTACCTGGAAAACTGCCTGGTTGAAGGCATCCTGCTTGAATGGTCGACCGCTGTCCAGGCACTCTACCAGAGTATGAACAAAAAGGCCCCATCGCTGGGCATAGTAGTCCTCCATAAGGCCTCCCCACTCTTTGCTGGCATAGTCCAGGATCTCACCACTGGGACCCCATAGAGTGAGCTGGTTTCTGGCGTTCATGTCGTAGAGCTGTGCCTCCTTCTCATCTAGGGCTAAAGACCGGGCCCGCTCCAGCCATGTCCCCAACAGGAAGTTGCGGTCACTACTGAGCAAACGATTGAGTTCAGGCAAGAGATCATAGACCAGCACCCCACCTGCAGTCAGCAGCTCCGGCAGCTTTTGGTGCAGGAAGGCATCTGCGATATCCTGGTAAAAGATAGTTGTCAGGACTTGTAGGACCTGCCGAGTCACATCCACAAGATCGTACCGGAAAGTCTCCTTGGACATGAGAGATGGAGCTGCCTCAATAATCAGTTTCCAGGATTTGTACAAATCAGCCGGGTCATACCAAAGGTCAGTATTCATGCGAAAGGAAGGCCGGCGCACCAGTGGGCTATGGTTGTGGTTTCGGTAATGTGGCACTGTGCAGTTGTAGACGCTGGCGAACAGGAGCCTCCATGCAGCGGTCAGGTTCTCTTGTGTGCTGCCGTAGCGGCGTACTGCATATAGCGACGCCCACTTTGACAAGTTGACCGGCTCCTTGCGCCAAGCCAGCTCGCTCATCAACTCGTACATCACAGGATTCTGCTCAATGCCCTCAGGTGTCAAGCCGATGCCCACCAGGGTGGAGTTCGGGAAATGTAAGGCTTTGAAGGGCCCTGAATTGATGCTCTCCACTGTGCCAAAGAATCCACTGTTACCCCCAAAGTTCTGCAGCATGCACCAGATGAAGGGCTGTCCATAGAAAGACTCCGTGTAGGAGAAAATTGGCTCGGTCTCTGCAAACAGGTCCAGCACGATCATTCTTCCGAGGGGCACTCCGTGTAGTAGGGCCTGAATCTGGGCCGGCTTCCAGAACACTGCGTCACTGAAGAACAGCCAGCCTTGCATCAGCCAAATTGCCTGAGGATCAACTGGGGAGAAAGAAAAAAAATTTGATTTGGATAAGGGACAAGAAAGAGACAGTTCTCCATGCTTCGACGGGGGCTGTCTGTGTAGGACAATTACACAATAACAACAATAACAAAGGGAAATGATTGTTATTTTTACCCATAATATCAGCATTCTGACAGGCACAGATTTAAAACTCGCAATGTGGACAGGATATTAGTCACCCAGACACTCACCTGCGGTCATTGAGGCAAAGACAGAACGACTGACTGCAGACAGGTAGGTGGGGTCAGAGGAGGGGGGAGTCATCTCATTGAAGGTGTCAGTGTTGTAGATGTGATCTGTACCAAACTGCTTCACCACCTGGGACAGATAGAGGGAACCGATCTGGAGGAAAAGTGGGTCACGAGGGTCTAAGATATAGGAGCATGAGAAGCTGCAGTTGAAGTGAGCCCAAGGCCCCAATCTGGTTACATTGGCTTCCGGATACAACCTGAAATACAATTTAAAAAAATAAATGAAAACACGTGATTCAAAAAGTGAATTCCAAATGGTTTTGACTGGAATATTCACTTTACTGTACTTAGCCAGAGTTTTTCCTGCATAGAGAAAGTTTTGGCGGCAAAGAAAAATCCCAAGCACCAAAATGTCCGATATTCAGCAACCATGTCCCTCTCATCCACAGTGGATATATTCTACACATGCGGCTGGCGCTGACCGCTACGCTGCATTGTTTTGACTGGAACTGAACACTGACCTGAGACAAAGAAGTGTACCGACCCTGGGAGCAACCCAAGTTGGAGAGAATTGTCTGGTTGAGCCCCAACTTAATATTCTATTCTAAGTATGAAGGAACTTGTTCATACAGTGATGTCAAACAATGTCTGAAGGCAAAATTGTTACCTATACCGCACTCAGAGACGATGAAAAGCCCGCCTCAACACTTTCTCCTCAAAGACATTCTGCACTCTGTTGAGAAAGGTCAAACCCTGCCTACTTTCACATCCCCCACCCCATCTGACCAATGGCGTACAGTGAGTGAGGGGGGGGGGGATAATTGCTGGACACTGATATTATTGTAATATTCTATACATTATTACATTCAAATTAAATGCTTTTTTAAACAGATGAAGACCTATGGAACTACCTGAGTGAAGACGGACGAAGGACAGTACATTTACTTAAAGTGATGGTTCGGAGTAATTTCACCCTAGGTCCTTTGCACCATGACCTCGAGCCAAACACCCCCCCAGAAGCTTTTTTTCACCTGGGTCGAACATTGGGAGAGTTCGCGTTATCAGCTGAATAGCTTAGTGCAGGCGCTAATGGATCCAAGATTGTATCTTGTATATTACCCTACTAATAATACCCAAAATGATACCAAACTTCTACACTAGTACAAATAGCTTATGTACTCATAAAACAATGGATTGGAAAGTTTGTAAGTACACCAGGAGTTTATTTAAATAACACTTGCCTGCTGGCTTCTGCTTGCTACCCGGCGAGTTAGACGAGTGAGTCGCACGTCTACTTATCAATTACACGACCAAAGAGATACAACAAAAATATTTATTAATTTAACTTATTTTTTAAAAGTAAGTGCTGTAGTATAACTAGCAGGAGACAAGTTATAATTGAGGTACGTTTGGAGACATTACCTTATTTAATCATTAAATTAATAAATATTTTTGTTGCATCTCTTTTTGGTGTTGTAATTTGTAGACGGTCCCTAAGCACTTGTCTTACTGCCAGTAGCAGTAGCAGCAGAGAGCAGAAGCCAACAGGCAAGTGTTATTTACATAAACTCCTGGTGTACTTATAAACTTTCCAATCCATCATTTTATTACATACATAACGTGATAAGTAGGGCTGTGAAAATAACGCGTTAATTTCGATTAATTAATCTGAGAAAAAATAACGCGTTAAAAAAAAATAACGCAGATTAATCCATTCCATATTGACGTTTGACCCGGAGCCGTTCTAGCCACTATTCGACTGTAAAATGAAGGAGGGAGATGAGAATGTGCTGCCTGGATCACTGATTGGAACATTTAGCTACTTGTTACTTCTTCCTGCCAACCCTGGCTACCGAAATCTGGTGCCCCTGATATGTCTGCTCTTCTCTCTGATGCTCTGAAACGGACGATACAGGCAACACAAACACCGCTGCCCGTGACGCTAGTTAACACTATACTCGACAGCAACTAACGTTAGCCTACTGCTAGCTAGTAGCTGGATTAAACACTGTTAAAATGCTGACAGCTAACGCTAAACGGTGTAAAGTTTGACTGTTTTACTGTAGAGGATTCAACACCGGTATGTAACAATCTGCTAGCCTGACCAGCCAGCTGCCACTAGGGTGCGTCTAGATTTCTAGGCTAACAATCTGCAGCTGCCGTCGGAAAAACAACACAGACGGTGCGTTCAAAGAAACTGGTAAACTACAGCCTCGTGGTGCATTTGAAGTTATTGTAAATGTCCTTTTCCCATCTGGTGGTTGTTTTTGTCGTTCAACAGCAATTTACTAGTGAAATAAGTTATTGTTATTGATTATTATCAAATCATTTCATTTTGACCATATGGCCTTAGCAATAAACAAGCCCTTCTTTAATGTCACCGACTGTTGTTTAGTACCCTTCTTTTTTCTTTTCTTTTTTTACTTTCTTAAAAAGTATCGGTTCAGACACCGTTAATTATGTATGCGATTAATTTCGATTAATTAATCACAGAGTATGTAATTAATTCGATTAAATTTTTTAATCGATTCACAGCCCTAGTGATAAGTTTATAAAATATGATGCACTCAACCTCAATCGACAATGTGGCCTTGACCAACTGCAACTTTGCGCGTTTGAAAGCCATGATGTCTCTCTCTCTCATGGGCGGACCAAATTCTCTGGGTGGGCAAAGCAGAGAAAGGGGAGGTAACCTTGCTCCTTATGACCTCATATGGAGAAGATTCCTGATTGGCCCATCTGAGCTTTCATTTTCTCAAAGGCAGAGCAGGATACCCAGGGCTCGGTTTACACCTATCGCCATTTCTAGCCACTGGGGGACCATAGGCAGGCTTGGGGAACGCATATTAATGTTAAAAAAACTCATAAAGTGAAATTTTCATGCCATGGGACCTTTAACATTAATTCAGTGAGTAAGTTGATAATTGGACGACATCGCATTTCTCTGTTGTCTGGTTTAAGTTAAGTACTCAGTCAAAGATCCTTTGTGAGGGAAGAAGTGGAAATCTTCTCTAGGTGCAAGCAGTTATTATATTATACATTATTAATTTCAGGAGTCACATTCTCTTGTTGAACCTTCATTCATATCAGATATCAAATCATCATCCTTATAAACCTTAGAACCAGGACCGTCAGTACTTTTAGCTTAGAGATAAGGTGTGCTAGATTTAGATCTAGATCTAGCATGAGTCACCTGAGGATTCCCTTGGGAATGTTCCCGGAGAAGGCTGGCAGCACAGGAGTCATGCCAAAGGATCTCATTCGCTCTAAGATTTTAAACTGCAAAAAAGAGAGCAATTGTCACGTGAGAGGATGCATTCCAGGGCAGCTGGTAAGCGGACATTCATCAGCAAACATTTTAAATATTATACAGACAATTTCATTCACAAAAATGGATAGCTTTTAAAAAGGTCTTCAAAGCAACATTATGTAACTATTTTATATCTTAAAATAACAGCCTTATTTTGGACACTGCTTGAAAACAAACCCCCAGATCAGTCAGATACTTGGAATAAAAGAAAAAACAAAGGAAACAGTAAAACTATGAGCTGTAAACAGCCATCACAGTTTGCACCGACTTCCTGTTTCAATATAGAGCTACTGTACTTAGTGTAGCTGTATGCAACGAGGGATTATTAGCAACATTTCAGATGTATCAACTTTTAATTTGACCTCCATATAAAGTGGTTTCAATAAACTGGCCGACCTGGGGGCTCGTTGTCACTGTTTCTTCCAGATCTCAACTATTACTTTTGGGAGTACAATGTTTTCATAAACAATGGGAATGACCTCTAAAACCTAAACTGAAGCCACTATATGTAAAATATGTACATTTTTCTGATGGCCAAAGTTTTTGTTTATTGAATAATAAGACAGGCCAGGTGAAAGCTGCTGCTTTCAGCCCGTTGGTTTTCAGTCTCAGTGTTTGATGCTACCACTCGGTGGTGCCAAAGTCAAACGTGTCATAATTCTACACATAGTGGCTTCCAACTGTGTTGACAAGCATGGAGGTGTCAGTACTTGGAGGTAGAGCTGGTTCACATGCCAGGACTGTGGCAGAGGCCCACCAAACTTGAAAACGTTTCCCATTCGGTTCCAGGCGAGAAACGCCGGGCCAGAGAAGAACTCTTCAATCTCCGACTGATTTAACCCAAGAGCTCGGTAGACCTAGAAACAGGTACACAACAAGTTAATGTGATGTTCACATGGTGCTGCACATATCAATCAAGGTATATATCATGGATCTGCATCTTAGAGATTATTCCTGCTCGTCTTCTTGAATCTCCCTTCTCTCAGAATCGCTCTTCCCCTTCCAGTGTTTTCCCTAGGTTTGTGGAAGACTTAAGCCCGAGACCCACCCAGCTGATAATCGGCCGTCTGACAGTCTGGCGAGGTCAGTGACTCGAGTCTGTTCGGTGTGTTCAGTGCCGTCGTCCGTCCGAGGGGCTGTCGGCCTTCATTTTGCCCGATTTGACTTGTATAATCGGCGGGACAGGGACTGCCGGCAGTCTGACTCAAATGAGCCATCTGGGGCGGCCTCTAGTTCACCCAGTAAGAGCGTTTGCCCCACGTTGGCTGAGTCCTGCAGCGGCGCACGGTTCAAGTCCGACCTGCCTTTCTGTGTGGAGTTTGCATGTTCTCCCCGTGTCTGCGTGGGTTTTCTCCGGGTTCTCTGGTTTCCCCCACCACTAAAAATATGTTCCCCCCTCCCTTACTAGCTGATGTGTGGTGAGCGTTCTGGCGTCTGGCGTCATAAGGCGTTGTATGGCTGCCGTGCATCACCCAGGTGGGTGCTACACATTAGTGGTGTTTTAGAGCAGTCCCCCCTCCCCCCAAAAGCGCTTTGAGTGTCTATGATAAAGTGCTATATAAATGTAATAAAATAAATAAAATAAATAAATAAGATTCAGCAACTGCACGGCCTATTTCTCTCTTCAAATGTTTTCAGAAACACGTTTCGGTGAACTATTTTAGTACAATATGAGATCGGATTCTGAACGGCCGCCATGACAGTCTGGCTTTGAATTTCTGGAGAAACCAGACCCACGTGACGCGTTCGTCCAATCAGCTGCCGGTTTTCATTTTTGGGCGACAATACAGATTTGCGTCATATTACGTATTACGTCTCGTCTCTTCGGTGTGTTCTGAGGAACTTTTTGGACCAACTCGGGGAGACTGATCAGTCCGACTGCCTTTTCTGCTGAGGGGCGGCCGTCTGGTCGGTGGGTCTGGGCTTTTAGTTGAACGTATTTTGCCGAGGGTTTAGGGGTCCTACCTGAAGAAGATTTAGTTTTTCAATGAAACCAAAAAAATGCAATTCCACATCATTTTGGACCGTTAATTGTTACCATATCTGTCTAAAATGTCTAAAAAAGCTGAGGCAGATAATAGAAAAGCTTAAAGACTTGGGGACACACTACAACCATTGGATCGGATTAAAAAAACTTTTTGATTATTTTCTCCTTTTCTTTTCATATTGGCATATTATTTTACTCCTAATATTTGCTCTTTTGTATTATACTACTTTGAAAACACTTAATAAACATATTGGGAAAAAATAACTAAAAAGTTTTGATGCTCACATTGATTTTACATTCATTCAGCTTAGGGGGTGCACAAAACGGCGTGGGTGCTGCACCTAAGCCTTATAATGGTAAAGAAATAGGGCTGCAACAACGAATCGATAAAATCGATAAAATTCGATTACTAAAAAAGTTGGCAACGAATTTCATTATCGATTCGTTGTGTCGCGCAACTATTATGCCACTCAGTCGCAGAGATAAAAAAATTTGAGTTGAGCGCAGAGCGGAGCAGCGCGGAGCGAAAGAAAAGAAAAAGAGCAGAGCGGGGGTAGAGGAAATACGGAGAGAGACCGGAGAGACCCGTAACGTTGTTCTGAAACACACGGCGGAGGCAGAGAAATCAGTACGACCTAAGACATCCAAGGTGTGGGAGCATTTCACACTAAAGAAATCAAAAACATGTTAATTGCAAGATAAGAAAAAGCGCACAGCATGGCACTGGCGCACCACGGTGATGAGTCAGCACCTAAAACGTAAACATGTTGGAGTCCTTGATGAGGAGGAAGAGAGCTCAACAGCAGGGTGAAGTCACTACCTACTATCCTCCTTCTGTTCCGTTCTGAAGTGAGGAACGCAACGTCCCTCCAGTAGCTCTTCTAGTGCTGCCGTTTACTCGTTATCCAGCTGACTAGCATGACAAGCTAGCGTTAGCTCGTTAATAACAGTAGTAAAGCAGGGGTGGTATAGTTTGCAAGACTAAAGACACGGTTTTATTCACTCGCCTTTTGTGGCCCATTCATTTTCAATCTGTCATGTATATATTATGTGCTTTGTCCCATATCAGTTATTGTTGACAAATATATTAGTGTGTGGTGTATAAATGAATGTAATGATGGTAATAATTTAATGTGTGTGTGTGTGTGTGTGTCTCTGCGTGTCTGTCTGTCTGTCTGTGTCTTCTCTGTATCTGCTATTTGGGTTACTTACCTTTACACAACTATTAACTAAAACATCAAGTATGTATGTATTGAGTTGATGTAAATTAATGCTTTTTTGTTTTTTTTATCCGATTCATCGATTAATCGAAAAAATAATCTACAGATTAATCGATTATTAAAATAATCGTTAGTTTCAGCCCTATAAAGAAATCCCTGCATTTGATCTTATTTCGCTTGTTGCTCTGAGAATAATGTTTGAGGTTACATCTGTTCCAGAAATCCGGCTTAAGAGGAGCCAATAACGGTACAGTACAGTGATACTAAGAGCTGCTTTTACCAGCGTCCCAGTGGTTAAATGTCCATTTTGTAAGGAATATCATCACTTTCAGCCTGAAGCGTGATTTATACTTCTGCATAAAAGGCGAGGCTCCGTACGTAGGTACATGAAGACACAAACCTACGCTGGACACTACGCCGTAGCCTGACGTGCACCTCTCCAAAAATCTAACAAGACATCGTGGTGTGGCTTGGCCCGTGGCTTGGTAGTGTTGCATCCCCCCCCCCCCGACTCATTTCCTGGTTCTCCTTCTCCACCAACAACATGAAATCAAGGAGAGGGTTAACTTCTCCTGCTCCAGATCTCCCACCGTGGTCAGAAAGAACAGGGGAGACACTTTGGTTCTCTCACTAGGACTCTAGAGACGGTACTCGCTACGAAGATAATCACTGTCTCTCTCTCCCTCCCTCGCTGTACCACACACTCCCCCCCCGCGCAAACACCTGCCGGCTCGACGCACAAACACCAGCGCACAAGTATAAACTTCAGGCCACTTACGTAGGCTGCGGCGAAAGCTCTGCATGGAGCCTCCACACAACCATAAATCACACTTAACAGGTTGCTCTTACCTCTTGCCACAGGGCTTCTTGTCCTGTGAAAGCCAGTGGCAGATTGATTCCATTGAGTGCCATCCAGTCGATCTCTCTCTCCCACCTTGGCCAGTCCCACCACACAGAGGAATAGCTAAAAGTGCAGACGTTCTGGTAATACCGGAACCTAGTAACAAAACAGACAAATACATAGTTTATCATAAAAGTGATGAGTCTTAAAAATGAAATGAGATAAAATGCAGATACACAAAGAATAAATAATAATCCTAAAATCAAAATAAAAGAAATCAAGCTATAAATCAACAAAGAGAATCAAAATGACAAAAAAGCATGCTTTGTTAGCATTAGGCAAGACTATGCAGTCTGTAATTCAAGCAGCTATGAAAAGTCAAATATATAACGCAAGAGCAAAATGGTATTCTTTAAATTTTGTCACTGTATTACACTCAAGGCCCACGGGCCAAATTTAGGTTGTTGTAAGACGGCTGTGTGGTAGCCTGCTTTAGAAAATGAAATCAGAATGCATTGTTTTGCTAAATTCTATGATGACTAGGGAACTTTTTTGCTGACTTTTTTAAGGGCGTTATGTATGGAGGACTAAAAATGACAGAAGGAAAAATAAATAAAAGTAGAAATAAATAAATAAATGCAGAAATATAGTGAAAATAAATACATTTTGGTATATTTATTTATTTATGCATTTCTATATGTATTTATTTATGTATTTATACTAGGGCTGTCAATCGATTAAAAAAAATTAATTAATCGCACAATTTGCTGTAGTTAATCGCGTTTTTAAATTGAGAAGCTTGTAGTAATGGATATTTAAATGCTAAATCACTTAACTTTGCAAATATGAAGAGAAAACAAACAAGGAAAGGTTCTGCTAAGTTCAGAATGTTTAATATCTTTCAGAACAACAGCAGCAACAATTTGGCTTATTTAGTCCTGCTGAAACGGCTAGAAACTGTCCGACTTGAGAGCAGATTTTTGTCACCACCCCCAATATTAGCCACATACCTAATATACCATATTCTGAATAATATACAAATGTGTGTGTGTGTGTGTGTGTGTGTATATATATATATATATATATATATATATCTAAACACAGAAATGCACATCAATATCAATATCAATGTTACACATGAAACCAGTAACCCAAAACCACAAAGGTGTGTGTTGGCCTAAAGTGAAAACATTGAGTGTAGTTTTAGATAGCGACGCTGTGCACAGCAATCCATTACCAATGTAAAGCGATTGACTACATTTCCCTTCTAGCACCGCAACCAGGAAGTAGCTTGTGTGACAGTGAGACGCACCAATTTCAAACATTTACTGGAATATAGTCACGGATACTATCGAGTCGACAGCGTTAAACATCAGACTGCAAATAAGGTTTTACCAGCGTGACCAACGTAACAGTTATCAAGCAAACAAATCGCGCACGTACATATCGGCAGCAGAGCACGGCGCATGTAGCGAAACAGCAGCTTACCGGTGGCGCCTCTCTCCTGACGAGACAACATGTCGGAACTAGTACTCGGTCCCGTTTATAGCCCGTGCTCATTCATTTCTGGATTCTAACAAATTGTCTTTTTTCTCTTTTGGGATGTTACTGGTCCATGTTTCAACTCTTGACTGGCCCGTAGGCCTACTTCAATCAGGTAAATCCCTCCTAGAGTAGCGCCGCCTGCTCTTATGGAGACGTATTACGTTTCTCAGCCGCCACATGAAGTAAACAAACACAGCTGCGTTAATTTCGTTAATTTTTTTTAACGAGTTAAATATTAAAAAATTAACGCAAATATTAACGCGTTAATTTTGACAGCCCTAATTTATACATTTATTTATATATTTATTTATTTATATATTTATTTATACATTTATTTATTTCTGTATTTCCACATTTCTACATTTATTTATTTCTGTATTTCCACATTTCTACATTTATTTATTTCTGTATTTCCACATTTATTTTTCCCTGCGCCTGTATGCTAATTGAGTGGGGGGTGCCAACATCAGTCTGAAGGAGGATTGGTTAGAGCGATGTGATCGAATCTACTACTACTGCCTTGATTTCACTGGTACAAGGAAGCCTACTCTGCTGCTTATGTGCAGGTTGAACACCCCTATAGAGCATAGTGTATATTAATGATAAACAACTAGTTTTTCAAAACTGGAGGAATATATAACCGCCATAAACGATATTTTGAGATGAAATTGTGATAAAATAACTTCCGCTGTGGAGTCCATCCAAGCCATGGATGTATTAAGAGAAGCAGGTTAGCACTAGCACATAATCGTTTTGTTGGCTAGGTGCTTGTGCGGACATTGTGAGGCTATGGCGTCGGCGGTGGACAGCATGTGTTGTCGAGAGGTGGATGCCTACTGGGCACTAGTTGAGGGTTTAGTCCCGGCCACGGACATGACCTGCCTGACGCTCCATCCCGGCTTTGATGCCTGCTGCCTCAACCCGTTCTCGCTGCAGGTAGCATACCTCAACTTCAGGCAGGAGTATGGCCCTCTCCAAGCCAACAGACCAGAGTATGTTTAGATGAGAGTAATTTATAACACTATTATATTATTATACACTTCTATTATAGTCGTCAGTTTTCTACACAAACTGTATCAAAACGATTAATGTACATACTGTAACTACTTATATATAGCCATATTCTACTGCACTTCATACTATTCCTCCTGCACATACAGTACACTTATTCTTACGTTATCGTTTCTGCACTACAATGGTACTGTTACCACACTGCACATATCTGTCTATGTGGTTCATACTGAATATCCATATTTATCCCATTTTTCTTATAATATATTCTGTTAATACCCTGCATATATCTATATTCTTACTATGTTACTCCTACTACATTGCACATATCTGTACATGTTGTTTATTACTTACACTTAGTTATACATAGTTGATTATTTTTTCAATTCTGGTTGGACGCAAACTGCATTTTGTTGCCTTTGTACTTGTACTCTGCACAATCACAATAAAGTATAATCTAATCTAATCTAATGTGCTTTATTGATGCTGAGGGATTAGCAGATTTTTAAACTGATGTGCATACATACCTTTATGGAATAGAATAACTGAAAATGTTACATCAAATAAGTCTATCACTCTTGATCATATTGACTATGTTAACAGGATTATCAATATCAACATTGCACCCCTATCATTCTCTAGGCAATTCCGATACACAGCCTACAGGCCGGAGGTCCGATAGACATATGGGTTTCTGGGCAGGGAGATCAGGAAGGCAATACCAGCTTGTGTTGTGGCCGCAATCAGGAGGCAGTTTCCAGAGGAAGGGAGGAAATCAATAAATATATTTTGTTTTCACAAAATGAACACAATCACAAAATGTCTTGTTGTATAAAATGTATTCATAATTTCATTGATAGTAACTAGGAGTTTTGGGCAAGTTACTTCCAAAATGCAGTTCATTATAGAATAGTTACTGTCATTTCAGAGTAATTAGTTATATTACAATATTACTGTCTCTGAATTGTAATCCTTTACACTACTTTTGCATTACTTTTAGAAGTTTGACTTGGCAGGTAGCTTGTGAATTTCACCACCAGATCAATAAAGTCTCATCTTTATCAACTTTAATACATCATAACAAGAGTTATCTCAAGACACTCAAGTCACAAATAGAGTAGGTCTAGACCACACTATAATTTACAGGGACCCAACAATTCTAGTAATTCCCCCAAGAGCAAGCAGTCAGTGTGACAGTGGTGAGGAAAACCTCCCTCTCAGGAAGAAACCTGGGACAGACCCAGGCTCTTGGTAGGTGGTGTCTGACAGTGCCGGTTGGGGGTGTGATGAACAGTGGCAATAATAGTCACAATAAAGATAATTGAACTACGACTATAAATAGTAGTTGCGATAGTTCATGGCGTAGCAGGGCGTTACAGGACGTAGCAGGGAACTGCACGGCGTAGCAGGGTGTAGCAGGACCATGGTGACAGCTGCAGCCATGATTTAGGGGCCACCCTAGTCCTAGGAAAACTGCTAAGCAAAAAAAAAAAAAAAAAAAAAAAAAAGAGTGGTCACAAAACATGCACAACCTAATACAGTCCAGTATGAAATGTCTTCTTCCTACCATTAGAAGTAATTTGTAAATGTTTATGTCTCATATACAGCTAATGATATTACAAGTTACACTACCTGATGAGCTTTGCAGACATCTGATGTTGCACTGTGACCCACGATGAAGCACTAATGGTCCAGGATCCTGTAGAGAGAAGCCCTCTGTCAGGTGCATCTATCCCTTCATTACTGGCTGCACGCTCTGCCAAAATCTGAAAAACACGGAGGTTCAAAATCACTCACAAAAATAGGATACAAGCTTAGTTACCAACTGGATCAGTAATAATAAAAAAAGAGAAATAAAACCAAAGCAGCTCTGACGTGTCAAAACCTCTAGTGGCAAAATCTAGGAGGTTTCAGCATATTGATTAATATATCAATTTGGACTTTCTTAATTACCAGAGAGTAGCCTACTGGGATACAAAATCGTGCGGGAGAACGGTCTGAATTGAAATGCAGGGGAAACCGGAGTTTTGGGCTAGCTAGCTGCCTGCCAACAGCTCATAGCTAGCTTAATAAATGCGGGGGAAACGGGGGTGTTTGTGCTAGCTAGCTAGCTGCCTGCCAACAGCTCATAGCTAGCTTAATAAAATGCGGGGAAAACGGGGGTGTTTGGGCTAGCTAGCTGCCTGCCAACAGCTCATAGCTAGCTTAATAAAAAGCGGGGGAAGGGGGGGGGGTGTTTGGGCTAGCTAGCTGCCAACAGCTCATAGCTAGCTTAATAAAATGCGGGGAAAACGGGGGTGGTTGGGCTGGCGCCAACACCAACAGCTCATAGCTAGCTTAATAAAATCTGCGGGAAAACAATACGTAACGCGTGTTTTGGGCTAGCTAGCTGCCAACAGCTCATAGCTAGCTTAATAAAATGCGGGGAAACGGGGTGTTTGGGCTAGCTAGCTGCCAACAGCTCATAGCTAGCTTAATAAAATGCGGGGAAAACGGGGGTGTTTGGGCTAGCTAGCTGCCAACAGCTCATAGCTAGCTTAATAAAACAGACGGGTGTAAGGGTGATTAGGCTAGCTGCCAACAGCTCATAGCTAGCTTAATAAAATGCGGGGAAAACGGGGGTGTTTGGGCTAGCTAGCTGCCAACAGCTCATAGCTAGCTTAATGCAAACTGCATTGATGTCAAGGCAGACAATTACGAAAATCTGTTCTAAAGCTCAGTCTCTCCCTCTCTCTGTATACTGAAGCCCTGATGCTAGGATTTTGCAGTCAGCGCATTTTTAATCCAGATGAGGGAATGATTTCAGACGCAATTTTAGCTACTTCTGTCATCAAATCATCAGCTACCAAATGTTTGCTAATGCAATAGCCAAGTTAACATGTATGTTACTAGTTAGATGGTGGATTGCCCAATACATACACGCTCAAATCACTTCTTTATTCGGAAATTATTAGGTTAAAACATTACGAAATCAGCCAAATTAAGAGTTACAAGAGTTAAAAGTAAGACTTACTCTGCTAAGAGCTCTTTTTCGGTTCAGGAATTTCTGCAAGTGCTATAGCACTTGGTCCTCCAGTCCTGCCCACGCCAGATTCAGGTGAAAGCTTTGATGGTGGTGGACTTGATTCCATCGAGTGCACCGAGGGAACAGCATCGGTAATCAGCCTCACATTGTCCTTACTCCAAAATCCCATCTGAGACTCCAACAAATCTCCAGGTCTATAACTCTCCGGAGTGAAATGAGCACCACAAACGACCGAGTGTGTGGTGACAGACGCGGCAGTGAAGTCTGCTCACTTCACCTGCACAAAACGCACCCAAAAATGAAAAACCTTGCTTTTCCTACAAGGAAAATGATGTACACGATTTCCTGACAGACTGGACTTTGTGCAACCAGCACAAACACAATAAATTACTAGTGATGGCGAACTGAAGCTTTCTGAAGCAGTGAAGCTTTCAAGCCAATTGTATCGAAAAAAGGTTCACTACTCGAAGCTTCAGAACTCTGAGGACATCTGGTGGTGAAGTTAGGGATAGCATTGTGTCACAAACTGTTTCACAGTTATTAGCCATGAATGTCTTTAGAGTAAGCCCGACCCAACCCGAGCCCATGCGTTGTGTCCAAGCCCGGCCCGACACGTTAACTGGAATTATGACGCCGATTTCAACCCGACACTTTTTTCATACGTGGGCCGTTATAAACTGACGTTCTCATACAATTCAGAGTTATCTGAACTGCAGACATCTGTTTAAAATCATCTTAATGAATAATGCAACAAGGACTAAGCATGTAAACTGTGCTGTTTGTTTATTCAGAATGGAACGGATCGCAAATGGATCTGAATGACGAAACGTAAAAAAAAAAAAAAAAAACTCTACGTATTTCTCTGTGAGGGCTTGCCTCGCATCACGCTTGGAGAAGTAACAAATAAGGACGTTGAAGGCTGACTGTCATCTTTTCTGCCACGGCGAGCCTGCTTCATGTGTCTGTTCATCATCCAAGTCCCCGTTTTATTTGCTGTTATAGGCGACAGCGTGCCGCACTTAATGCACTCAACAAAGCCGACACATATGTATTGTCACTGCCCACGACTTGTTTAAAATGGTTCCATACCTCCGACTTCCCTCCAAACTTGCTCAAAGGTAATTCTCCTATTTGTGATTATAACATAGCTTGCTCCCCACCCAATTAGGCTATAGTAAAAAACACAAAAGCTTGATCAAGGGCCCGGCCCGGCTCGGCCCAGGATAGTGGCGGAAAAAAAAGAACTATAAAGTTAGGATTTTGGTTGTGAACTGTCTTGTGTTTGAAAACAAATATATCAATTTGGGAGGGAAATGAATGAAGAACACATTGCACACACATTTCTGTGATTAGGCCTACGTAGCCTATCAACATTGTCTCCTCAGCCAAAAAGGTGAGATAGGCAGTGCAGAAGGTGCTCTAAACTCTCTTTTATAAACTCACTATAAACTAGGCTAGGCCTACTCGCTATGAACTTTAATCTCTCTTTTCACTAACTCTCCTGACTCTGTTGACTCTCCTACTGCAACAAACCCAGCCCTGTGTCGCGCTGCTCACGCAGCTTTTGAATTCAACTTCGAAGCAGTCAGGTGGGTGAAACGAAGCTTCGGACGTCACTGGTCACGTGATTATCCCAAAACGAATCAAGCTCCGATACAAAGCTTCATTCCAAATTGGTTCATGTTTTCGATACATGCCTCGAAGCAGGAGGTTCACGGGTAACATCACTATAAATTACTATTAATTCAGTTATGAATTGAACCTGCACATTGCTCTTTAAGCACCGCCCAACTCATTACACCGTATTACACACTAGCTGCAGCATTCATAGGTAGCCTGCGTCCAGAGATGGATATATGGATCGTTTGCTTCTGTCTGGTTAGCGACACGGCCCCCAGCTAACCAATCATTCTTCAGACTGATGTTGGCACCCCCCACTCAATTAGCATACAGGCGCAGGGAAAAATAAATGTGGAAATACAGAAATAAATAAATGTATAAATAAATACATAAATATATAAATACATAAATATATAAATAAATAAACATATAAATATATAAATAAATGTATAAATACATAAATAAATCCATATAGAAATGCATAAATAAATAAATACATACATACATACATGTAAAAATACAGAAATAGCCATTTATGTTACCAAAATGTATTTATTTTCACTATATTTCTGCATTTATTTATTTATTTCTACTTTTTTTTTATTTATTTTTCCTTATGTCATTTTTAGTCCTCCATAGTTATGTGGACCAAATTCTAAGTGAAATGGCTATATGAGAAGTGCAATAATACAGTCAAATATATTTTACTTTTTCCAATTAAATAAAATCATGTCAATAAACTAATTTTCCAGTGTGGCCCTTTGTTAAATTTGAGTTTGACACCCCTGCTGTAGCACCTAGCCCATATGTACATGATTTTTTGTGGGGGGCATTTCCGCCTTTAATGATAGGAAAGCAGTAGGCTCGTTGGAGATGAACTGCGCCTCGCCTGTAAAGTAGACGAGAGCAGGCGGCAGCAGCGGGGGGCGGGGACAAAAGTCCGCTCTCAAGTCGGACAGTTTCCAGCTGACTCCAGCAGCCTTCAGGCTCAACAGGAAGTGACAGAAACACTGTGGTCCGTTCGGGTCCGATTCCGATTTAATAAAATGTTATCAGACCCCTATATCAGCTCCTACACAGTCTCCAGTTGATTTTATTATGACAGAGTAGCTCTCAAAATTCTCTACATGCGATCTGTTGCTGATTTTAATTAACAACAGACTGTAGATGATCTGTAATCTGAACAGATTTAGTCTCTCTGACTTCTAAACATCACTATCAGCCTCACAGCATGTGTTCTGTAAGGAATAAGCTTTTAAATCAGACAAATCGCAGTTAAAATCCCTCAAATTCAAAATCAATAAAAAGTTTATATAAAACGTCATCATGTTGAGTCGATTCTGAACCAATCAGCTGTTTGATCAGCTGAGAGGCCGGCGTTTCCCAGCATGCCCTGGGTCCACCTGCGTCCGCCTGGCTCTTGCAGTTGGTGAAAAGCAACTGCGCTACCTGCGTCTCAGAACTGCGGCTGCCTTGGTCTCGTGAGATTATCGTTGCCCACGTGTGCATGACGTCAGAGCAAGTCGGGATCAAGTCGGACACAAATCTAACCGGCATGCATTGGGCGCCGATCGCCGGTGATCGATTCTGCGCAGATCTGGCTCATCTCGAACGAGCCTAGTGAAAGGGGGAGAGAGAGGGGGAAGACATGCAGGAAACCGTCCCAGGTCGGACTCGAACCCCGGACCCCCTGCACCGAGGCACAAAGCTCCGCACACGTGCCCGCTCCACCAACCGAGCCATCCTGGCCACCATATGTACAAGATTTGAGTCACAGAGAAAAAGCATCTGAATTACTGGTGAAATTTTAAAAGACCAATCTAACTAATTAATCAACAATAAAAATCATCCCTAGTTGCAGCCCCTAGTTTTTTAAGATCCATTCAAACCATGGTTAACGATTGTTAAAAGACCTCGTGGGTTTTTGAAAGATTACTGCTTCAGCTGGATTCTTGGTCTCATTACATCTGTATAAGCAGCAAGCTTTTGCTAGACAGAATACCAAACTGCGACCTTTGTGACACACCTGAGACCAGCCTGCTGTGCAATGGTACTTTCCCTCAGAGCACAGACATCACTGGCTTGCTCTTTCCTACCATTATCCTCGACAGTATAAAGGCCTAAGGAAATTACCAATGTGCACTCCTAGAATAAAGTGCCTGAATGCTCCTGCCCCACTGTCTGTGGTTTCACTTGGCAGGATTCCTCCTGCCATAGTATTTGCAATTTCTACACCCATTTACAATACTAGCATGATGACTCCACTTTGCTTGAGATTCAAGAAAAAGTACTGAAAAAACAGATATTTCACTGTCATTTTCTATAAGTAGTTGTCATATAGCATTGCTAAAATAACAAATAGCCAGTTAAAAATCACATAGGCACTGTTGTTTTTTAAACCAGTGTAATTTAAGGCTTAGTTTTCTGCAGCTGGTAAATGACGCCCACTTCCTTCCCGCTAAGAGTTGCTCTTTGCCACCAAGATATAGTCATGGGAAAACTAAAGTGTGCCATGATGCTTGCCATGGCTTTTTCAATCTAACTACTGTGCACATAACATAACTGGGATGAGCTGATGCGGGTCTAACAACAGATAATTGAAAGGAAGGGTCCTTTAAAAAGGGCCCGGCCGCAGTACAAGTGTCCATAGTGCTCACAGTAAACAATGAAAAATAATGTGTGACAACAGTCCATTTGTCACGCACCGATGGGTTTTGATGTGTGTTGTGAGTGGTGGGGGCTGGGGTTACACTGCGTCCAAATACTGCCACCGTAGCATTCAAACACAGACACATCACAGCATCCTCTTTTGTAAAGTTTGATATCAGAAGTTGTCATGTATATACATTGTGTCTTATGTGTTGGGAAGCTAGATGTTCTTAGCTGCTGATTAAAAAAAAGAAAGAAAAAAAGCTATCGCAGCATTTCTATGGCTCTCATGGCAACTGGTCATTTGACAGGAATAGCTCCTCTATCTGGTAAAGTCTTGTGGCTTCCACTTAGGGGAGTTGACACACATGATGTACAGCAGTGTGAAGTGGATTTGGTGGGAAAACAACATTTTCAAAAGGTCTTTTGCTGACGTCAGCAACATTACAAATGTAATCCACACTAGGCCTGCACGATATGAGGAAAATATGCTATAGCGTCGTTGAATTTAGCGATAACGATATTACTTGCAATAAATAAAAATATATTAGAGTGTACACATTTCTGCTGCTTTCAGTATTCTGCTAAAATACAACAAATTGCTTATTGAATTCAAAACAAAAAAAACTGATATATTGTGCAGCCCTAAGCCACACCACTCTTTGTCTGCCTTTGATTACATAAAACATATGGGACCATGAGGGGGATACTTTTTAATAAAGTATATGACATAAAGTGCATTGTTCTTTCATTTGTTTTATGGGTGGTTTGAATTTAGAGGAACATATAGAGTCTGCATGTTATGTTTTTATAGCTCATAGCTGATGTTTTAAAAGCTCAATACTCTCTCTCGTCCAAAAGGGAACAACACTTCCATATAAAAAAATAAAAAAAAGAATAACGCAAAAAGTTTTGAGATCCTTTACTTTGAGAATTTCCCCCTGGGAATAAACAAATGATGTATCCATCCATCTACGTATTGTTATCATTAAATCACTCCAGCCTATAAGCAGCATTTTTATGTTATATCTGGTCAAAATGAAGCTCCTTTTTTAACTTCTTTACATACTGTTGGATAGTTTCATCTATAGCACGATTATGGGTTTTGTGTGACCTGAAAAGTAACTAAGACAAAAATGCACGACAGCGTATAATGGAAATACCCAAGTAACCTTAGCCTACCTCAAAATTGTAACTACTAAAAGTACATTCCTTACTTTTCACCCCTGATAATACATTTATTGTTAAAATTGCCTTAAGGCTACTCTTGTAGAATGACTTAAGACGTTAAAAGGAGTAATTAACAAGGTCTTTTGGTGAAGTTGACATGGACGCAGTACCGTTACTAATTTAGCTAGTAGCGTTAGCCTAGTAATGTGAAAAGTTGAAAATATCAGCAGAATTTCAATAAAATAAGGTCTGCTTGGTGTACGCCGAATTAAAGTGCTGCTAACAATGCCAAGTCAAAGCGTTGAGGCGTTTGCCAGTATTCCAACCGGTGGCTTACTTACCTGTGCCGGGTGTTGATGCGCAGGACGCCGGTGAGCCTCGGCAGAGGACGGGGCAGGTCCAGCTGGTCACCAGACCAGGAAACATGGCAGTTGCAGAAATATTTCAAATAGTTGTAAATGCCAGTAGCCACTGCCACTCCGGTGCTGCCCGTAGCGACTATCTTGTTGTTTTTAGTGGACCTGAGCTCACACACGTCTAGGCTGTCGTTGGAAAGGCTCCTGTTGACTGACACTAGGAACTCAGGAGATCTGGTCCCGAGCAGGCGTCTCAGCAGCTCGACCACTGCTCTCCCCTGCGCCTTGTCGCTGGCTTTCGGTTTGATGTGGTCTAGGGTAGGAAACTTACAATAGGCAGTTACAAAAAGACAGCACACGACGAGCAGAACCGGGCTCCAGCCGCTTCTGGGTGACATGGTGATCCCCAGTAAAATGAAGCCAGAGTTTCCCACCGTAGCACAGGTTTAAAAACAAGTTTATTTGTCCATTTGCAGATAACCAGGAAGCTGATGGTTTACTGAAGTGCTGCTGGCCAATCAGAGAGAGAGAGCTGATGCCTCGATTATAACGCACAGCCAATCAGAAGATGCAGTTCCCATAAAACCACGGGATCAATCCGTCATATGATGGTTACAGAAGCGGTCGGATTTCAGATGCTTGCTTGATGTCATGTGATCATGTCATTAAAAAGCTCAAGGTGTAAACCATTTAACTTGGTGGATCACTGCTCACTGCTGAAAGTTCAAAACACATCCAGGACAAATGGTAACCTTTATATTAAGTTTGCAGCTCACTAACCTGACGCACAGGATATATGTGGGCCGACATGATGTTAAAGTAAAACACGCTGCTCAGATCATGGTTTACTTTTCCAATACAGTGTGACTGTTCAACTGAATGGGATTCCCATGTGCTGTTGTTGATGGAACCGACACACTAACTGAGGCCATTACCTCATAGCATCCTCAGATATGGGACACTCCATCCACCAAGTTGAAATAGCCTATAATTAGTGGCCGGGTTGGTTCAGTGATCATTGAAACAGGTATTGCTTATTGTAATTGCTCATATAGACCAATACGAGGACCCGATCCTTCCTTGCATTGTCTCAGTGTTGGGGGGATAAAATCCAGTCTTTGTGTAAAATGTATATTCCAAATTTAATCTGAAGGTAATATGAGTAGTATGAGGTACATATCAAGTGGATATTTCAAGAAGTTGTTTTTTGCAAAATTCTAATAAGTCAACCTTTATAAAGGTTTGTATAAAAATTGTAACTAATAGCTAATTAATGGCTAAGAAATATTTATTAATGCTTAGATCCTTTAATGAGAAACGCTTTTTACCACTTTGTGGTAAAGAGCATCTGAACCAAAATCCATTTATAAACAATTCATAACTGTAGACTCAGATTGGCAGATCCTTAATAAATAATAACTACTAATATGCTAACGCGATGTTCTGTGCACTAAACATGGGGTTACTAATACCCTTCCATTTCCAGAAAAGATACTGAGAACATCACCACAGAGTCCTCCATGGTAGCTATGGCTCTGCTCGTAAAGCACACACACTGTCAAATTACTGCATTGCAAGTTAAAGTTCTGCTTTAAAATCTTAATGAACTCAAAGTACAGAAGTATTACAAGCTAAAAAAGTTTTATCATACTTGTTATGCAGATTACATATTATTACATATGACAGAGGCACCATAAAAATAATTTTGAAGCCGTTATTACAAAGGTGAAAATAGTTACATAATGTTGCTTTAAAGCTGTACAACTTAACAACTTACGTTTCCCTGCTGCCTTAAAAATGTGAATTAACTGAACTTCAGCTGAATAAGTAGTTCACTCATGAGTTGTAATATTATAAAACCAGTTGAGTTTAGTTAATTTACAATACACACACACACACATTTCCCCTCAAACAACAAAAAAGAAGGGTCTCTGGAGATTTTTAACTCTGAAACAGTTTGTTTAGAAACTTAAATTTTATGAGTTGAGTGAACTCTCAGCTCCACATTCATTCAACTCATTATTTCAATTAAACAGACTTAAAGGCTCTGAACACCCACACAGGTGTTTTCAGTTAATTGCACCTTCATCATTCTTATTGGTGGATGAAGATTTGTGACCTAATATATTCCCATCAAAGCTCCGGTCCACTTCAACCTGAGCAGAGGTCTAATAAGCCAGAAAAACTGAAATCACCTGTGTGGGTGGTCAGAGGCCAAGTTGCATTAGCTTGAAATAATATTTATGACTATTAATAAAACTTTAATTAATAAATGTAAAAAGTTCCACCACTGCAGAGGACTTCTTCTCACACAGATTCAAAATACAGTATATACAGTATATGCAAAAAGTAGTGGCCAGCTGTGTCTCTGAAGAGACAATAAAGTGGAACAGGGGACAAATAAAAATCAATAACAATAAAACCAGAGTGGGGAATGATTTACAAAAACCTTTTTTTTTATTTTCAAGTCCCCAATCCAACATCAAACCAGAAAAAAGTGGCACAATGTGGAAGTAAATACAAAGTTCCCAAACAGGCCACAGGCTGCACAGGAGCCAGCAAACACACGGCAGCAGCAAGCTAGAAAAGTGAATCACACCGAAGACAAACATACATTAAGTTGCTTCAAAGACAAGCAGAAGTACTGCATTAGCATAAACATCAAAAAACTGTTGGTGTGAGCAACAAAGTGCTTTTCGCTTTTGTTGAGTTAATACGTTTGTGTTTCAGCTTTTATTTATTAAGAGGCAAAAGTAGCATGAGAGTTAGAAAGCTATCCCCTATACACTCAAGTCATCAGGTATTATTGGATTGATTTTGACTCCTACATTTATTTCACAGTGAGTTTTCTTGAGGTTTACGGTGTTAACTTTCATCTTGTTTTCTATAAGGGATTAGACATTCCTTGGTTGAGACTAGTAATAGTGCACTGTTAACGGCAATGGCTTTAAAATGTCCTGTATGGACAGTGCTGTCCCTTAAAAATCCACAAGGCACAGACAGATCTACAGAGTCTCTGTATCTCCTCACAAAAGCTTCACAGAAACAAAACTGATTTACTGAAGATTATTACTAAGACTCTTGAAAAGCTTTATATGCAGAGCCAGGTTCAGGCTACATCTACACTACTACGTTTTGGTTTAAAGGTCCCACGGCATGACAATTTCACTTTATGAGGTTTTTTAACATTAATATGAGTTCCCCCAGCCTGCCTATGGTCCCCCAGTGGCTAGAAATGGTGATAGGTGTAAACCGAGCCCTGGGTATCCTGCTCTGCCTTTGAGAAAATGAAAGCTCAGATGGGCCAATCAGGAATCTTCTCCTTATGAGGTCATAAGGAGCAAGGTTACCTCCCCTTTCTCTGCTTTGCCCGCCCAGAGAATTTGGCCAACCCATGAGAGAGTGACATCATGGCTTTCAAACGAGAAAAGTGGCAGTTGGTCAAGGCCACACCCCCACTCTCCACCTTGCCCCCCCCTCTCTCCTCCTCAATAGCTTCAGACACAGAAATGGCACATCCTAAGGAAAGCTCATTGTGGGACTGGCTCTAGTGGCTGTAATTCTGCACCAAGGCTGAATTTCGGGAAAGAGACTTCAGATACAGTATTAGGGGACCACTAAGGCCTATATAAAAGAGACTTCAGATACAGTATTAGGGGACCACTAAGGTCTATATAAAAGAGAATTCAGATACAGTATTAGGGGACCACTAAGGTCTATATAAAAGAGACTTCAGATTCAGTATTAGGGGACCACTAAGGTCTATATAAAAGAGACTTCAGATACAGTATTAGGGGACCACTAAGGTCTATATAAAAGCATCCAAAGAGCACCATGTCATGGGACCTTTAAAAACGAATATCTTTTGCGTTTACGTCTCGTGTTGTCACACTACTAACGGCATTTTCTAGACCCCAAAACGGAGACATTTGGAACTGACCAGTGTATGCAAATGGTCATGAGATATGCGTTTTCAGACATGTTGTATGGATGGAGATTAGTTCTGCTACGGAGCTAAAACACTTGTGTGGATGGAGATCATTTTTGTTTCAAAACACCGTTCAAAAATGAAAACGTAGTAGTGTAGATGTAGCCTCAGCCTGGTCATGACTTCATCCATCATGAGGGTGCAGATCTAATACAATGATTGTTCTCAGGCACTTTCAGAAGCAGTGTTGAACACTTGGTCAAACGCTTCTGACTGAAAAAAGTATTACAAAATATGAGGTATGAGCATTCTCCCAAAGAAATCCACTGACAGATAAGTAAGTTTAGACAGCATACACAAAGGCATTAGGGTTCCATTTTGAAAACATATAGTATGGTTATGTCTCTGTTTCGGAGCATCAGAGAGAAGCACAGGCACCGAAATCCGCGTTGCTATAAATGGACTGGAGTTGTAGAGTTTGAAAGACCTGGGCATGCCGGGGAGAGAGATGCCACAGAGTTGCATTATCCATTGTTTTCAGAGCTTGATCTACACAAAGGACTAAAGTCAAGAAATTTTGGCAATCAATGGTAAATTAATTTTCACAACTTAAAAAAAGATCGGCCTCTCCTGAATCCCCCAACTTTATGAAAGTGAAACACTAAATCACTGGAGTACACCTTCAACACAAATTAAATTAATCAGTACTTTCTAAGTACTTTGAGTAAACAAATGGCAGTAAAAACTGGTGACCGTCAGGGATCTTTTCAATATTTCCACGCTTAAAATTTAAATGACCAAAACAAATCTCTAAAATGTTGGACAAACATTCTAGCCTGGCAAAGCCAGACTAATAAGCAAATGCACCTCTCACTTCTTTTTCAATTTTCAAGGGGCATTATCAACGAAGCAAACCAAAATGCCTCTAGACGCGATTGAATAGACCTACAACCAATCGGCGCAAAACAAATCAACATTGCTCTGAGCGACACGTTAAAGTTAGGGCGGAGCTTGGTCTGTTTTGGACGGAGAATGACGGTTACATTCTGTAACTGCATTCAAGCGGAACGTCTTAAACCCGCCCCATGTGAGATAAACGGTTGTGACTGGTCCGTCCAGTTGCTCTTCAAAAATCTGTTTGAATGGGTGAGGGACCCAACGAATCTGGCAGAGCAATTGACACATGAGCTGGTACATTGGTCTGATTTCCAGGCTAAGCATTCACCAAGGCACCGAGCATTTACTAGCCTACAACATCTGTGTTTAGTAAATTCAGGTATAGTAACATGTAACTGATCTGACATTGGTAAGTGAGAATGATTTTGCCATTTTAATGTGCTAATATTTACTGCCCCTAGGATGCATTCCATATTCTAATGGATATTAGGATATTATGTAAAGTACAAATAATGACAAAATATCACTTACAATTAACATAGTATACCAGAAAATGTATT